>NC_054756.1:21935105-22241772 GCF_018143015.1 Lytechinus variegatus
GATTATCATGAAGGTAAATAAAGTAATGGAAGCGGGCACGCTGGTAGTTAGAAATGATAATAATGACGATCATGATTATACATAATGACGATTATCGTCAATATCATGATAGCCATAATCATAAAGGGTAATGAAGCCGATCCATGGACGCCATTTTTCGTTAGTAGGCCTACAGGTGCATCCGATGCCAGAGAGCAGTGGGAACGACAACACAATAGATTGTCTTAGAGGCTTTGAATCAGATTACAAATATTGGATTTTTTTCCAGAGTTTTGCCTCAATGTTTAAGTTTCCAAAAAAATCTGAAAAATGATGCTAGGTGAGCCTCAAACCTTTGCCCATGAAAGCACTGCAGTACCGGATTACCGAGTGACCCATACCAATCGAGGTGATCGATGGGTTTGAAGTAACAATGAAATATATGCTAACGTTTCGTGTCTACCAATGTACATGATGTGTAACCTTACTAAATAAACCATATCATATCGCCATTTCCACTGTTATCTCGTATCGGGTGCACACGTAATGCAAAAAAAAAAACACTCACGAACGATTAATTATTCCCAAATTATACCAAATTTTGTTGGGGTGTCTTGTCCTTTAACATTTGTTTGTGCCAGCTAATAGGTGGTTTTGGTAAAAATTAATAAAACGGCTGTTTTCCTCTCGCCGTACGGCCGCCGTAGAGCAAAAGTAAACGTGGTATAATTTGGGAATAATTAATCGTTCGTGAGTGTTTTTTTTTTTTTTTTTGAATTACGTGTGCACCCGATACGAGAAAACAGTAGAAATGGCGATATGATAGGGTTTATTAAGTAAGGTTGCACATCATGTACATTGATAGAACGAAACGTTAGCAAGTTTTTAAAACTTGATTTGAATAAAAAGGGAAAAATTCAACAAGCATAACACTGAAAATTTCATCAAAATCGGATGTAAAATAAGAAAGTTATGGCATTTTAAAGTTTCGCTTATTTTCAACAAATAGTTATATGAACGAGCCAGTTATATCCAAATGAGAGAGTTGATGACATCACTCACTCTCTATATGAAATATGAAATATTTTTATTTTCTCACCATTGTCATGTGAAATGAAGTTTCATTCCTCCCTGAACACGTGGAATTCCATTATTTTAACATTTTGTGCTTCAGGCAATGAGGTCCTAATCATCAAATTCGTAAAAATTGAAATATTGTATAATTCAAACAATAAAAAACAAAAGAAATAGTGAGTGACGTCATCGACTCTCTCATTTGGATGTAACTGGCTCGTTCATATAACTATTTTGTTGAAAATAAGCGAAACTTTGAAATGTCATAACTTTCTTATTTTACATCCGATTTTGATGAAATTTTCAGCATTGTGCTTGTCTGATTTTTCTTTATTGATTTAAATCAACATTTTTCTGAGGTGGACTTGACCTTTAAAATGGCCGTGTTCGACTCGCCGTACAGCCGCCGTAGAACAAATGTGACCAAGGTATTTTAGTCGTTCCCTTCTGACAAAAACAAAAACATTTTTCTTCTTTTGGTTATCAAAAAGAATCCCTTAATGCCAACCATATACATTCCATAAAGAATCGACTCAGCGGTGCTAAACATTAATCATGCAAAACGGTCGTATTCATTGATAAATCAGCATCATGTTAATTGCGTTGCTTGTTCTCAATTATTAGAGCCCTGGGAACGATTATTTTGGGCTGAGGTTGCTGAAGGTCGTATTTATCCAAAGAAATTTGACAAGCAGAAAAAAGGGGTTTCAACACAAAATATTGGTAATGTTTGCATTCATTTATCAACTGTTACATTCCTACCATAATTCGAGGGGGTGCTGCCCATGGAAATGATACACGCAGCACCCTCCGGGGAAAATCTTGGAGGTGCTTCAGCAACAAGCATCCCCCCCCCCCCGCATCCCTAGGGCCATGCAATTATTGCAGTCAAACACAAGGTATATCCTGTTGTTTCAAAATTTTAAAGAGCAGATAATTGAGAAAGCACGAAGCTAATGGCATGACGAAGATTTAAAACATTGCTACATTTTTTTACATGTCTTTATTTTGGACGTCAACTTTGCGCGTTTTCTCAGTATTGAAAGTGATGCAAAGTCAACCAAACAATATTTATTTGATAAAAACAATATTGTGAACTTGTTGAAAAGCGATCTATTTACAGTGCGTATAAAAAACGGGACAGTTTTAAAAAGTCTATAAAAAATTTGGTTTAAAAATATTATATCTACATTTTGATGTTAATAGATGCTCTGAGATCTTATCTTTGACATGCCAATAAAAAAGATAAATTTTGTTCATGCTTGAGTGAACACGGGACGTTTTTGTAGGAGGTTCAAAATAAGGCTTGCGCCAAAATGGCAGAAATGAGAAATTTGATGATTAGACTTATGGCTAATCAGCAGACTTCCTCTTAATCTTTTCATTATCTTTGCCATAATTTTCGAATTATGCTGTCAAATTTCATTTACAAATTTATTTATTTACCTGAATTATTTTGTTTTTCATTTAAACTTCTTTTACCTTTGATTTATCCTTCATAATAAGAAAAGAAGACTTTTTGTCAACACAAGTAAGAAGATTAACGTTATTAATTGGAAGAATTCGTAATTATTCAAATCTTTTTAATATGTGAAACAAATTATGTTATGTACCTATAAATGACATGAATCCTATATTCAAGGGGTTATTGAATCCTTCACCAATCAAATTATGTTCTTGACAGGACAAACAGGAAAGGATTCATGTCTTTCAATGGCAATGGTGTATTAAGTCAATTTCGAAGGAGCAAGATATGGCAGATCGGGTAAAATGTATTAAAAAGTTGTGAAGCGAGCAAGCAAAATTCCACTTTTTTATCAAAATATCACATTTTGTGACTTTGACATAATATTCAGAAAATGATATCATGTTTCACTTTCTATTTTTCTGTTATTTTACTTTCCAATTTTGTTTTCTTGGTCTTGATTTTTTTTTCCGGGGGAGGGGAGCACCCCGAGCCCCATCCATCAGTTGCCACTGTTTAAAGGCACCATAACCTTTGTAGCACACAATGAAACGATTTGAGAAAAAAAACACGCTCTCCCATACATTGTACTTCGGTTTAAAAAAATGTTCTTGCCTAATAAAGGAATATTGATAAAGCTAAAAGAGAACTAATATTAAAAAGTAACAACAACAGAAATATTCAAGCAAATATAAGTAGATGTGGAAATTAATTTTGACCGCATAATTCGAAAATTATGGCAAAGATATATGATGGTTTAAGAGGAAGTTTGCTGATTAGCAAGAAGTCCGACCACCACTATTATCATTTTATAGTCCAGGATAGAAGAGGCTTAACCTTTTTTTCTTTTATATATACAATATATTTTTATGGTTTCTTGTCAATTCGACGATGCTGATTCCGAATCTGGATAATGCCACTCGTGTAACCTTGAGCATTTTCCGCAAAATGGCAAAATCTACTACGGCCGCCAAAATATGCAAATTACCCATGAAAATCCTAAAATTGTCCGCACATTGGTTAAGAACTGCATTCAATCGTGAGGCAGGAGTGAAATACTCTCTGAAAAAATATTTTTTGACAAAATATTTATTTCCTGATATTCAAGATGACCGCCATAGGCCCTTGTATACACTATTGTGTACAATATCAATAGGAAAAACTAATTTTCACAAACATGAGCACTAAACTGCTAAAAATCGCGATGTATGAACGATAAATATGGAAATCATCATTAATAACGAGATAGATCATTTATTATGTCCTATATGGGAAACATTGCTGTATTTTAATTTTCTAAAATAGCCGCCACTGGCCCAAACAGTATTACGTACAATGGCAATGGGGCAAAAAAAAAAAAATCACATGAGTGATCATTAAAATGCACACATTATTAAGATTTAACGAGTGGAATACTGACAAAAAAACATAATTGTTAACGAAATATATTACTAATATACCATGTATGTAATGAATGTTGTATTTTGATATTCAAAATGGCTGCCAAATGCCCTTTAAATATTATGCACAATGAGAAAGAGGAGCAAAGAAATCACAACAGTGAGCACTTAAATGCATATATTTTGTGATTAATTAATGTGATACTGTCTAAACACGTATTTCATAATGAAATATATCATTCAGGTTGCAAGTTTGTGTTAAATACTGTATTTTGAATTTCAAAATGGCCGCTATAGACATTAATAGTGTTATGTACAATGCAAAGTGGGAAACTAGTATTCACAGGAGTGAGCACCATAAACGCACGTAATAGTAATCTATGAGTAAAATATTGTCTGAAAGCATCATTTCTAATAAGATATATCATTTATTCTGCCTGTAAGGCGATAAATACTGTTATTGGAAAGTCAAAATGGCCGCTACAGGCCTTTACAGAATAATGCACAATGTGAATGGGAACAAATTAATTCAAGAGAATTTGGCTTTGCTTGGCTAAATGGGGATGTATAAGTGAAATATTATATGAAAACGGGATTAATAACTAAATTCATCATATATTATGCAATTCAAGTGATAAATACTGTATATCAACATTCAGAATGGCTGTCATATACCCTTTTTGTAAACATTATTTTGTCTCCACTCAAATTGTGTAGTATACGATAAGGGTCTGTGGTAGCAATTTTCAATTTAAAAATGCAGCACTTATCACTTTAATTCCACAAAATATATGATATATCTCATAAGAATTCATGGTTTTAGACAATAATTCACCCTTACATCACAATTCACAATTATATGTAATATTTAGAGTCAAGCAAAGCAAACTTCTGAATTACATGCCCCATGTTAGAATGTACACACTACTTTTAGTACCTATGGCAGCCATTTTGGATTTCAAAGTACAACATTTATCACCTCCACGACCAATATGTGATGTATTTAGCTTGAAATCATGTTTAAGACAATATTTTAACTCGTACATCATAGTTATATGCTTTTATTATTCTCACTCTTGAGAAAATTAGTTTCCCTATTCGCACGTTACATAATTTAGTTAGGGGTTGTAGAGGTTATTTTGAATGTCAAAAATCATTATTTATCACCTATATGGCAAAAGAAAAGCTATAATTAAAAAATATATGTTTGCAAATAACATTTTACTTATACAACAGGATTATATGGATGTCATAGTCAAGCAAATCCAAATTCTTACAAAATTATATGTCCCCATTCACTTTGTAGATAATAATTTTAGGACCCATATAGGGACCAATTTGAATTTCATAATACAGCATTCATCTCATGCATGGCAAAAGAAATGGTATGTCTTGTTATAAAACATGTTGTCAGACAACATTTTACTCGTATAGTAGATCACAATTACATTCATTTTATGTTTCTCACTCGTGTGAAAATTAGTTTCTCCATTTGCATTGTACTGATATGGCGGCCATTTTGAATGTCAAAATACAGCATTTATCACATAAATGGCATATTAATAATAATGTTTTTAGTCAGTATTCCACTCGTTTATCTTAATAATATGCATTTTAGTGCTCACTCTTGTCATTTCTTGGCCCCGGTCATTGTCATTGTACATAATACTCTTTGGGCCAGTGGCAGCTATTTTATGTATCAAAATGCAGCATTGTTCCCATATATGACATAATAAAAGATATATCTCGTTAGTAACGATGATTTGAATATATTACTTTTTACATACATTGCGATTTTAGCGGTTTAGTGCTCATTTTTGTGAAAATTAGTTTTCCTTATTCACATTGTACATAATAGATCGAGTATACGATGGCCTATATGGGGGCCATTTTGAATATCAGGAAAATAAATAATTTGTCGATTTTTTTTCCGGAGAGTATTTCACTCCTGCCACACGATTTCATGCATTTCAAAGCCAATGTGCGGACAATTTCAGGATTTCCATAGGTAATTTGCATATTTTGGCGGCCAATATTGGATTTTGCCAATTTGCGGGAAATGCTCATGGTTACACGAGTGCCATCATCCAGATTCGGAATCAGCACACTCGAATTGACAAGAAACCAGCAAAAAATATTGTGTATATAAAAATACAGGGTTTGGTCAAGTTTCTATGGGGCCTATCCTGGACTATTATGCCATTTTGGCGCAAGCCTCATTTTTAACCCCAGACAAAAACATTCTGTGTTCGCTCAAGCATGAACGAAACTAAATCATTTTAATGGCATTTGAAGAATAAGATCTCAGAACATCTTTTGACACCAAAATATAGAGATCATAATTTGAAACAAAAATTTTATAGGCTTTTCAAATCTGTCCCCTTTTTTATACGCACTGTATATTTCACATACGTAACCTACATAGAGAACGAGGATTTTTTTTTATAGTAGGTTAATGTTCTTTATTTCATATAATAAAATCCAAATTGTAAAGAACATGCCCTTTTTCTATATGCATGTGTAAATAGAAGTCAATAAGATAAATTTCTATAACATGAACATATTACTAATATGAATTTATTTTATCTTTTTGGGGTGTTCACTTTTGATTAAAAAAAAAGGTAATTTATTTTTTTTTTGGATGGATATTTCGGGCATCATGTTCTTCTTAAATGGTGTTTTTGTTCAAGAGATAGTCACCTTTCTCATTTTCCTTCAATATCTAAAAATGCCTTACCGATTGCTAGCCTCATAATCGATTTCTTGGAAGATTTCTTATCCGTCGAAATTATATCAGCGAAGCCCATTGGTCCTAACATCAAACCAATGAATATCATCCAATAAATTCCAACATTCGTGATGGCTGCCATGGCGACTTGTAGTGTTGGCTAGATGCTCTTTGCTTATCAATATTGGTTCTTCCGTGCGTTTGTGAAACGTGGTACCATTCCCCTGAAGCTCTATAATCATGGCGATGTAGTGGACATACTTCAAGAAACACTAGATGACGAATCGCTACAGTTAGAAAAACACTTGTGCAGCTCATATTTCTTACGAAACCAATGCCCCAGTTGATCTTCTGAGTTGATGCACTTTCGACAAGCAGGACATGGGTATCATAAATAATTTGTTAATTGGTACTAATTGCTCTTTATCATCTGGTCATGAAGTCTTTATGATCCGATATTTGGGTGTGATTTTACTTGAAAGCTCTGGAAGAAAAACAACATTAGTAGAAATTAATTAGTAAAATAAATCACGTCATGACGAAACTAAAACTTGCACCAAAACAATAATTATATTGATGTGCATTCTCTAGACCTTTTCTGTCACACACCTTGGATTTTACAAACTGTTTACGGCCAACACGTTTCCTGATCAATGTCAAATAACTTCTAGATAATGACAAAAATGTGTAATTTTGACATATGACTTGACTTCAAAATCAAAGTTGACCTAAGATAGTTTTTTTTCATTAAGAATTAGATTTGTTTAAAGTGATTATTTCACTTTGTTCTCATTTAAAAGATATACAGCGAATCTGTACACTACAACACATAAGCTCTGAAACCCCCAGCATGACCTACAATGTGCGTACAGTGCAGCTAATGAAAGTGTAGTGTGTGTATAGGAGATACACACAGCAGGAGGCAGTCAACATAGTCCATTTCTTAAAATCCAAGATCGCACTATTTCTTTATTAGAATGTATTAAAAACTATACAAATGTGTTTGCGAGAATAATGTCGACTTCACGTTGTCATCCCAAATAACACTAGATTTCATATAGAAATTTATTGCATTAAAATATATATTTCAAACATTTCCTAATAGAGCATAGATAAACTTCATCCAACGTTTCTAATCTTAGTCTGCATGAACAAATATTAATAATACAAAACCACCAAAACACAAACAGACTTACATGTAGGCATAGCGAAAAGGGAACGAACTGAAGTCAGGCTTTGATTTTCTTGTTTTTATTTTTTTTCTTTTTAACCCTTCCTATATATCCACAGGGTTCCTTTATTGAAATCACTATAATACATATTTTCAAACAATACATAATTGAATGATTAACACAGTATATGACACACGTTGTTAAATATGTACAATACAATATTCCTTGAAATTGTCGTAATATTTGTATAAAAAACGAAAAACCAAAATGCAAATGAAAGAAATAAATTCATACAAGATATATACCCACACACACACACACACACACACACACATATATATATATATATATATATATATATATATATATGTGTGTAAAGTTATACATGTACAACAGCTTTTGGCAACTCTTTTTTATTTAAATATTGTAAGAAATGGATGAAGAGAACAATGGTAGGCGTAGCTTAAATCAAGGTTCCCCAGAGCTATCTACCCTTTGGAAAAATTGGTGATGCCGAAAAAATGTCTCTGCCGGGAATCGAACCCGGACCCCCAGCTTTGAACGCCGGTGCCTTAACCACTAGACCACAGAGACGGTTAGTAGCTAGGGCGAGCCCGATCCGATTGACCGTCAGATAGACAGATTTTCGACACTATACCAATTATATATTCCTTTGTCGGGTGAAGGTGAGTTTTTGAACAATGACAATATATATATATATATATATATATATATATATATATATATATATATATATATATATATGTGTGCGTGTGTGTGTTTTGGAATGTTATCTGAGAGATTCAATGTAATAAAATGAAAGATGACCACCTTTTTATGAATTTCTTCTCTTTCAGATTTGTTTTATATGTATACTTTTCCATACTATAATAAGGTTTTATTTTAGACAAAATATGGTCGAAAACTGGAAGACAGTGTTTGCATTTTGCTGCAAAAATTTCTTTTCTAACGATTATGAAAATACAATTAAGAGTTCCATAATTGCTTCCGTAAAAACCGAATAATTTATTCTGATTTAAAATTTTGATGTGCAAATTGTTAGGAGAAAACCAGATTTCGAGTTGAGACCATATTTGTTTTTATTGACTTTCATACTAAGGACTGAGGAATATATTAATTACATTTGTAAGATGTCATCTGACTTGTAAATATATAAATAGCAGAAATTCGTTGTAGGCAATTGTGCAAATGTATGTTTTTTTATCATTTATAATTTTGAGCGTATGTATAGGTATGTATAGTATAGTTGCAAACAATAGTGGTATTACTTGTGGTTAAACCATAACATTCAAACCATACATAATGACATAATTTAAGATTTGAAATATAATATTCAGATGCTTAAAGTACATTTTATTTAAAGCTTTTATGGCGCTGTCACACCTTGGCGTTTTAGACAGCGTATGCCCGACGTATGAGGAATTTGGCGAATACGCTGGCGTACGTCGAATACGTTACGGGTAAGTTTTGCATACGTTAAGAGTACGCTAAAACACGCTGGTATACGTCGTCATACGGCGAGGTCGTCGAAAAGTTTTATGCAAGCACAAAATTTTTCGACGTATGCCAGCGTATGGCTCATACGTCCCGCATACGCGGGCCATAAGTTAGGCGATCGTTGATACACGTTGACACACGTTACTCGTAAGTTACTCATAAGTCGATGTACGTCGAGAAAATGTCCAGCGTACCCTAAAACTTACTTCTAACCTATGAGTAACGTGCTTTGAACGTACGTGTAACTTGACTCCAACGTATATTGACGTATGAAGACGTGCTCCGGACGACCACAAAACTTACTGAACGTGTTTATAACTTACAGCTACCGTATAATGGCGTATTGACAACGTTTATAGGAATTGGTATATAAAGGTGGGGTTCACAGGAGTTTTCTTCGGCATGGCGGTGGTGTTGATACGGTGATGTATCGTGCGGTTATGATTTGAATAGTCGAGCGGCAGCCTTTTTATAGGCTACGACACGTGTTCGTCAGCGATACGCTGCCGCGCGCTATGCGTAAGTTAGGCTATCGTAGGGCGTAAGTTGTGTACGCCAGCAATACGATAAGCATTCGTTGGATTATGTTACTTATAAGTTAACGAAGCGTTCGATATAAGTTACTAATGCGTTATGTATACGTCCAACTCGTTATGAATACGCTAAGTATACGCCCAGGGTTGAAAAAAAAGTTCAGCGTATGCCGACGTTTTAGAGAAATTTTGATACGTCGGGCATACGCTGTCTAAAACGCCAAGGTGTGACACCGCCGCGGTGGTGCACCGTGACCATAACATCAAATTTTATGTTTCCAAACAATTTCGAGTGAAACTTATGGCATCTATTTCGACTATTGCCATGGGTACCTGCTCGTCCCCATTTGTACGAAGCGAATTATGAATTTTGTTTTGTATAATTCAGTTCCATATTGTCTTGGCAGGATACCAACGTAAGGGTTGTTTGAGGCAATGCTTGCCAGGGAGGTTGATTGATAATAAACACGTTTCGGTTTTTTTTCTGGGACGCACTGTATACTGCATTTAATTGCAGGATTTGGATTCAGAAACTATAAATTGTAGGCCTTTTTTTTCAAGCAATTGATTTGACATAGAGTGAACTGAAAAAGTATTTTTTTATCTCCATAGAATGTGAAATACATATAGGTGATTTTAGCCATTTTAATTGATTTCATGTAGACGTATTCTTTTGTGAATACTTTATAGTTACATAAAACATAAAACCATTTTGCCTCACTTGCGAAGCAGAGTGAGACTATAGGGCGCCACTTCTTTCCGACGGTGGCGGCGGCGGCGGCGGCGTCAACACCAAATCTTATCCGAAGGTTAAGTTTTTGAAATAACAGCATAACTCAGAAAGTATATGGTCCTAGTTCATGAAACTTTGCCATAAATTATTCAAGTATTACTAAACATCCTGGCTGAGTTTCAGGTCACATGACCAAGGTCAACGATCATTTAGGGTCAATGGACTTAGACCATGTTGGAGGAATCAACATCAAAATCTTAACATAAGTTTTAGTTTTTGAAATGTCATCATAAATATATGAACCTCGTTCATGAAACTTGAACATGGGATAAATCATCAAGCTGCTTGAGCTTCAACTCACATGACCAAGGTCAAAGGTCATTTAGGGTCAATGAACTTTAGCAAAGTTGGGGGGTATCTGTTGAACTACCGTCATAACTTTGAAAGTTTATGGATCTGATTCATGAATCTTGGACATAAGAGTAATCAAGTATCACTTAATATTCTGTGCGAGTTTCAGGTCACATGACCAAGGTCAGAGGTCAATGAACTTTGGCCATGTTGGGGGGAAACGTATCTATTGAATTACTACCATAACTTTAAATCTTTATAGAGCTGATTCATGTAACTTAGACATTAGAGTAATCAAGTATCACTGAACATCCTGTGCGAGTTTCAGGTCACATGATCAATTTTAAAGGTCATGTGAGGACAACGAACTTTGATAAAGTTGGGTTTTTTGTTGAATTACCATCAAAACTTTGAAAGATTAAAGTTCTGATTCATGGAACTTAAAAATAAGATTAGTCAAGTATCACTGAACATCCTGTGCGAGTTTCAGGTCACATGACCAAGGTCAAAGGTCATGTAAGGTCAGCGGATTTTGGCCAAGTTGGGGGTATGTGCTGCATAACAATCCTAATTCTGTAAGCATATTGGTCTCGTTCATAAAACTTAGACATATAAGTTATAAAGTTTCACTGAACATCATGTGCGGGTTTCAGGTAACATGACCAAAGTCAAAGGTCATTTAAGGTCATTAAACTTTGGCAACTTTGGAGGTTCTTATCAGATTGCTGTCATAACTTTCAAAGTTTATTGATATAGTTTATAAAATGTGGATATAGCGGTAATCAAGTGTCACTGAAAAGTCTTAGGTCGCATGGTCAAGGTTAAATGTCATTTATTGTCAATGAATGTAGTATTATATCATTATATGAATGGTATTGTTGTGGATAATTATTTTATAATATTTTTCAAAGTCAGCACTGCTGCTTTATTGAATCAAGCGATGCAGGTGAGACTGCCAGAGGTGCTCCATTGGTTATGAGTCAGAATGATGAATATTCAGTCGATTGAAGATTACACTTTTAGAAGAAATTACACGTTAAAAGAAGATTTAGTTTTGGTTCGTGAATAATTACATGTACATTTAATTCATAGACAATTAACAAGCTTATCTTAGGCTATTCCCGATTTATTTTGGCATCTGAATTTATTGTTCACGCCCTGTTAAAGATGGGCAAGAATTTTTATGGTTGCCACTTTCAACTGAATAATTCTGAATTTTGATGTGTTCAACTATCTTGGGCTAGAAAACAATTTTTCATTTTAATAGTTAAGGTGTCATTCTGCATTATCTGAAGTTTCATATAGTTTAACTTAATATGCATGGTATGCCTTCCTTCTTAGGATTGATTTCGACAGAGAGTATATTTCTATGCTACAATCAGACGCTCAATGGATTTAGAAAAAAAAAATCTCAATTCAATCTGTCACTTTAAACGATGAAAGTAAATTTGAGATTTTCAAGTGAGAATAGTTAGTCAAGCTTTGAAGACAAACGTAGATACATGACGACCAGTTCACACAAATACATAAAAAACAGTTCACACAAGGTTGTTCATTTAAGTGCATGTTTAATTCAATATGCGCTCGATTAGATATCTCAAAATACATGTACGTTGTTTTTTATATGTTATCTTTACAGATTGAATAAAACTTACAATTTCAAGTTTATTCATTCAAAACCAAAAATGTTGAACTATCTCAATCTAAAACGGTTTACATTTCAGCTTCCTCTCTTTAGTATCCAACTATTCTTGATTAACATTTACCATTTAGTGATTATCGAAAACGTGAGTGTATAAGGCTGAGTTCACATATAAGTATACTTTTGGGTATACGATCCACGTTATCGAAGGTCACGCGAATCGCTTGAATCAAACTATAGGATTACCTAAAAAGCTGTTTTCATTGAGGATACTATTCGAAAATTCCATATAGATCCGTATAATAAAGTATAGTAGGAAATTAAAATTGTTCAATTTTCGTGCAGTGTATACCAACCAGCTCGGATGTGACAGATGGTGTGTTGTGCTGAAATAAGCTAAATTACAAATCAAAAACTTTCCTGGATCTCATTTTATTGTAATTTTACAGCACATGCAGCCATGATACCAGCACACCAGGATTACAATGTCAAACGCCTCCCTCCCATTGTTTAACTGAAGAAAATATATATCTTTGGCATATTTTGCGAGATTTTTATGGGCTCCTCAGTTGTCTTTTCTTTTGACCATGGCCGAACTAACCCGCAGCGCAGGTTAGTTTAGCCATGTTGTGCATACAGTAGAGCCATATATAATTACTTAATCATTCGTATGATATGTTGAAAATACAAATTTAATTCAAGCAAAATAGCCGGCTTCATGAAATCTTTTATGCCACCATGATATATCATTGGACTTATTTTTTCGAATTTTATATGAGCTGCAGCATTTTCATTTTGCATATAGTCATAGTTTTGGGCACCAATTTCAAATTGTTAGGAGTTTTGCGTCGCATTGGTTGCCTAAATGTAACGGTATTGGGATAATTCAATAGGACTCTACCATGTGCATCCGGATGGAGCTGGAAAAAGGGCAAAATGATAAAAGAGAAAACCCTCAATTGCCTTAATCATGTAAATTTTAGTAGATGTGAAGCAAAAATTAGAACGCTGTGGATATGTATTCAAATGATGGACACTAATCTTGAATAGAAGGCATGGGAAGTTCTGAAGAATAGTACTCCCCATCGGAGGGAGTGTCTGGTAGATGCTTAGTACATCTTGGTTTGGGAATTCTGGAAGAATAGTACGGCCCATGCGAAAACTGAGGAGTTACAATCGGGCGGTTTGGGATGAGGTACCCTTCTTCGTTCTCCGTTATATCTTCTTCATCCTTGGACATTGATTCGTTAGGTTTTACATAGGTGTACTCATGGAACTCGTCCAGAGTACCAGTAGTCATGGTTGGTGCGCAGGATGATTGTGCAGTCGGTCCACGTATGCGTGATGTTTTCGGGGGCGGTCTAGGGCGTTCCACAGGTCCGGCTTTGAACGTAAATACAAGCACACCAGTGAGAGTGACTACGATCAAACAGATGTTAATAAATTTAACAGGAATACCAAGGTGGGTATTGGTATCTGGAAAAACAGTAAATGAGACAGAGTATACAATGCCGCTGTATAAATCTCATCCTCAAATAATATATTTATGCAAAATACAGAATAAATGAATCACTTACAAAATGAATTTTTGGA
The DNA here is from genome assembly GCF_018143015.1 of Lytechinus variegatus. NCBI lineage: Eukaryota > Metazoa > Echinodermata > Echinoidea > Temnopleuroida > Toxopneustidae > Lytechinus > Lytechinus variegatus. The sequence continues at coordinate 21,949,294 of NC_054756.1, forward strand.
ATGTAAAATGTAATTCATGATTTTGTAATGCCTATTTTTTTTTATTGATTGATGGAAATTGATGAAAGTCTGCCATATATATTTTTCAGCATATTTAGTTTCAATCTTTAGTTCTACTGTTTACAAATGTAAAATACAGTGCCTCGAAAAGACAGTGGCATCATCATTCAAAGTTACCGTACTTTGTTCTGAATCAGCACCAGATATCTGCTGCATACTGCCAAGGCTGCGAGGTGGAAGTTCGGGTTTATCACCAGGTGTCCTTTGGTTAGTCGGAGGGCGCTTTTCATGTTCCTGAGCCGTAGCATGGGCACGCCATCTGCTTGAGTGATCACGGGGAGAGTAGATAACCCGGCGATAAATTTTTCTACAGAGTGTTTAAGAAATTGAGATAATACATATTGTTAAGAATCAAATATAGATGAGAGGTATCAGTTTAAAAATGATATTTATTTATTTACAATCTATTCCAGTGAACTATAATTCGAACTTTAAACTGCAATATTTAAGATGTGGGGGAACGAAGGTATTTCAGCTGATTTCGGAGACTTGTGTTATTTAATAGTTTATTACCGTGATTGTTATTTATAAATCTATTCTGTTTTAAAAGACGTTTAAAATTTTCAGTCATATACCTCTCAGAAAATGGGAATCTCTAATCTCATGAGTTTTGTCAACTTATTGGTAAAATTGGTCATATCACGTAATGGTACGATCCAGAAAAGAACGCAGTTGTTTTAAGATAGAAGTGGAAATACCTTGAGCATGCAAAGATCACAATGACAGCTATAATGACGGTTGCCCCGATTCCTGCGAGGGTAAGGATTTGACTGAAACCAACAGTGTCCGGTCCTTGGAAAAAAAAGCGCACGAATAAAGAAATCAAACGAAAACACTGATAAATTTAAGGCCTAAAAATATAATTATGGACTCGACTTTCCTTTTAGGTAGGGCTAATGAAACATAATTTTGCGGTATATCCCCAGGTCCGACTAGGTAAGAACCCATCAAAATTAGATAGATCGTAACAACTGGATTTTTTAAAAAAATTAATATTCTTTATGGGAAAAGAAACGTTCAGAAAAGATAGCTTAATTCTCTTCATTAATAAAAAGCAATAAGAAGGCGTGTCTAAAATCCTACATGTGCGAAAGAAACTTGTTACATGTATATCAAGCCCCGTTGCATTAAATCTAATTGTATACTTTTATTTTCACAAAATGGTAAATTACATTTAATCCTTTTATCTGGCTAATCAATTTCGGTCGGTACTGTTTGTAACATTAATCAAAGGGGCCCAGATCACAATTATTTTTTTTCCCTGCTATCCCATGTTCAAGTCAATGAATGGAATGTAGGGGGTGCCTGTTTAAAACTTTGTTATTTTCAACAGGTTCGCTTTATTAATAATATTCAAGATAAATGCTTTGGAGAAAAAAAAACCGAAAAGGAAAAATGTCATTAATATTAAATAAATGGATAAATTAATAGATAAATAAATAAATGAATGAATGAATGAATAAATAAATAGATAGATAAATAATTAAATGAATAAATAAATGAAACAAGTAAATAATTAAGTTAATACACACATGAATTAAGATTAATAAATAAAATAAAGTAAAATGAAATGAAAAAAAGTCAAAAAATAAGTACATGTAGACAAATTAAAAAAAAATATGTGGGTATTTTTACGCACACCTTTAGTTACGTTGGGGTCTTTTAGACCATTTCTACCAGGATCACGATCATCATCATTATGGTTACCGCACTCGCTTTTCGATGTGTTTTCCGAGGTAACTGAAGAATAAAGAAAAAAATAACATGAATATACAAACCTTGCCACTTGCTTTGCACTGCGTTTCATGTTGTAGCAGTATTTCAATATGTGCATGCCTGTTTCTATTATTGTTAAAAAGTCAATAATATGACAGTCAAAATTAACAAGAAAACTTACTTCCCCCTGATTGATAACATTCCGTTTGAAATAACCTATCGGTCTGGAGTCTCTTAAGTCGGTGTGACTGTAGCATAAATTTTGTCGTGTCATCAAATACGATAAGCAATCTATATCTAGTTGAGCGTTTTTTTTTGTTCGAAATGAATTATAACATACTAAAACAAGCAAAATGGCAACCATGTGATAGACTGAGTTACTTGATTTTTTCAGACTGCAGTCGTTGGCAATAGTTTTGTTTCTTTTTTTCTTGGGGGTGCAGCAATCATTATTGCTCATTAAAATAAAATTTATACAAACATAAAAAAAGAAAACATCAAACAAAAATGTAATTGCAACTGTGAATACGCAAGCCAAATTACACTGTAAAAAAACATAGCAGATGAATTGGATCTAAGCAGAGACATATTCGAAAACCATGCAAAAATTAGCATTTCAACAAATAATATGCCGCTAAAGCAATTGACAAAAAATAAGCATAATGTAATAGCTACGCAAACTGAAAGAATGAATGTATAAATTAGCACTCACTCGTCCCACCCCCCCCCCGACCCTGAAGCTGAAAAAAACTAACACACTAATAACAACAAAGAAGATAAATAGATAGAAATAATACAAATAATCAAAGTAATAAAAAATGACAAGACAAATATATCGATAGTCATTTGTAATGATAATAATATACTGATAAAGAATGTTTAATAATCCATAATACACGGACTAAATCTTTTTTTGACAAAAATTGAAGAATAAAGAAAAAAAAACAGAAAATGAATTGAAAAATCTTTGGACAGATTTTTAACGTATTTTTTTCTCTTCAAATCAGAACAGATCTAGAAAAATGTGTGTGTGTGTGTGGGGGGGGGGGGAGTTACAGGAAAAGTTGTATGGTTTCATACAAAAAAAATGTCTGCAAGTTTACACAAGGAAGTTAAGATAACAAAGTGCAGTAAGATTACAGGTGTTCTCGAGACTCAGCTGTAAGACAATTTTTAAGAATTTGTTTTTCTCACAGGGTACATCGCTATAAAATAATTCAGATTTGACAACTTGGTTAAGGATAAATACCTCGGTACACTGCGACACCTATATAACCGCCACAAAATATGTGCAAGTTCGTTGGGCACGGTAGACCACAGGAACCTTTTGACAGGTGTTCGTGGTTACATGGCTGTTGCAGCTCACAAGAACAAGCACATCCTGTTTTGTCGAAAAGTGCAGCAACTCTGAATCCATCTTCCTTACATTTTGTTGTGCAATTGTCAGGCGAGTTTGTCGTTAAAGTGGTTGAGTGGTTCGACTTACCCAAGCAGCTTTTGAGTTTAGGATAGCAACCAATGTATTTGCCATTTGAAACTGAAAATATAATAACGATATCATGAACGTATACATAATAAATAAATTTCATCATGCTTCTTGTTATTGATCATGTTTACGATTGATTGTATTCCATTTAACATTGATCATTATAATTAGGATGTTTAGGATGCTTTTTTCATGAACATGTTAATACAAAGGATTTTGGATATGTTCCTATGTAAAAACTGTTCCTACTCCCTTTTATAAAATGCAATTAACAATTACTTTCATTTCAGTAATTCATATCAGTCAATAAATTATATGATTTGTAGTTTTTATCTATATTTTTGATTGTGATGACTTCAATATTTTGTACCTGGGTAAACATCTTCTATTGAATAGATAAATGAAATATTTTTGTTTACACATGACAGAAATCAGTAGTAACACAAATAACTCGAAAATTGTTTTAAAAAGGGGAAAGACGAGCCTTGTAAACTTTTTTCCCTTTGAAACGAGCATAACCCTTTACATTTGCTTTCACCAGAAACGACCAGCTCCTTCACAAACCGCGCAATATAATTGGAAAAATGGCAACGTCTACAGTAATGAAAATAATAAAAAAATGATAATGATAATAAGAACTTCTATTTAACGAGGGTACAGCCTCTCTCAACTGTAGCTGAAGAAATTAAGAAGAGAAACATACCCTCATTTTACCTGAGAAGAGCAACACTTACATACTGTATATATATATTGTGTGTATGTGTGTGGGCGCGTGTGTGAGGGGTGCGCGTTTGTGTGGGTGTGTGTGTATACATTTTACATATGGGTATGTGTGTGTTTATACACACTCAAATGATCTTAATCGGTTTTCAACGACGCTCTATACCTACATGTAAATAAATATATTCGCAAAACAAATACAAGTTATTTCAGCCTTGTCAATCCAACAAATTTTCCAAGTTATATTGCATGAAAAATGGAGGGACTTTACGCATCAAACGTTGTTCTCTCTCTCTTGCATTTTGCTCTAACAGTGCATTAAAGCTTGCTGTAGTAAAGTTGAGATAAGGCCTACAGTTTATGACAGTTTTTTAGTCATTTATTTATAAACAGCCTTACCGTTCGCCTGACTTCCATCCGTGTTTGTGAAAGATGGGGCTTCCGTGGTATTGGCATCATCAGAGGCTTTTCGTCCCAACAGTAAGCATGTGAAAATAATCCAATAAACTCCAGCATTCGTGATGATAGCCATACCAATTTTCTTATACCATGTATATCGCTACCTGCTCATCACGGTCACTGTTCGTTAGTATCGCTTTTTCCGTACGTTTGTGAAACGCGATTCTAGTCTTTCCTTGAACTCTGTTTCTCTCAGGAATGGGAGAATCATCGAATGACTGCAATACTACTGTATAACAGTCTTGACGAAAAAGTGGGCTTACTTTAAAAAAAAAGGAAGACAAAAAAAGAAATACTTGGATGACGAATCCCTGGAGTAGGAAGCCAATTATAAAGCTCATATTTCTTACGAAACTAGACATGCTAGAGGCCCAATCGATCTTCTAAGTGATGCACTTTCGACAAGCATGACATAGGTAGCATAAATAGTTTATTAATTGGTATTAATAGCTCTCATTAGCTTAAGGCTTTCTGATCAGATATTTAGGTTCGATTTTAATTGAAAGCGCTGGAACAATGATAACAATAAGATGAATATATAAGTAAAATAAATCACACCATGCCGAAACTGAAACTTGCTCCCGACGAATAAAGGTTATACCTTGAAGGAGGTATTGTTCACTTTAATCGAGCCCCTATGCCACTCACCTCGGATTTTTACCAAATGTTTACAGGGAACACGTCAATTTACTGATCAGTGTCACAACTTCTCGATAATGACCTGAAAATATAATTCTGAAATACCACTTTACATCGGAGTTTACTGCCCAAGGATAGTATTTTGTATTAAACTAAGACAAAATTTAGCTACTTTAATCATCAGACATTTTGCAACTTTTCAATAAACAGGTGATAAAACCTTAATGTGTACAATATATGTGTATTACTTTGGGGGAAATAATCTTTTATTGGCTGAATAAAAAAGAGATTCGCTGTCAAAATATATATTTTAGATTTTTAAGAAAAACAGGAAATAAGACCATTTAGTAAAATCCAGGATCGCAGTCTTCTAGAACATTATAAACGTTGCAAATGTGTTCGAATAAGATTAAAATCTTTCAGGCTACTTTTGGTCGGGATTGTTGACTACATATTACCATTTCTCTAGAAATCGCCCTCTCAAAGCAAAATTAGAAGCTTGATGCATTAAAACAAAACGTTCAAAACTTTCCCTGAAATTACAGTCGAACTTCGTCCTACGTTTCTGATCTCTCAATAAGTCTACTTGAAAAAATATCAACACTTAAACAAATGAACAAATTGTAGTCAGTCCCTATTTTTATTGACTTTCATACAAAGAAACATATAACATTTACAGTTGTGACATATCACTTGCCGTTAAACTGTTTAAAGGACAAGTCCACCCCAACAAAAACTTGATTTGTATAAAAAGAAAAAAAAATCAACAAGCATAACACTGAAAATTTCATCAAAATCGGATGTGCTTGTCTGATTTTTCTCTATTGATTCAAATCAACATTTTCCTGAGCTGGACTTGACCTTTAATAACCGGGGCCCAGTTACAAAAAGGTTAGCGATAAATCGCTAAATGAAATGGCCTATCAAAATCATTGTTACGCGCATTTTGCTACAGTAGACAGACTCTAAACCAATCGGAACTGTCCTTTCAAATAAGTGATTGATCGCTTTTGTGCTACAGGGCCGTGATACTTGCAATCGCCGATTGTGTAAACGTGTGATATGTTTATGTATACATTTGAGCATATAGGTGCACACCGCGATGAACGGACTCATACTGTGTTGATATTATGTATATAGTATGTATGTCAACAATATGCAGTCGTATTAATTGCGGTTTAACTATGAAATTCAAACCACGCACAACAATAAACTTTAAGACTTTAAATAGGCATTTAGATGGTAAGATGTATATTTGTTCACAGCTTTAACTTTGCCTTTTATGTTACTTTCCAAAAAGTACGAATTCACATATCGGCAATTTAACGATTTCAAACAATTTCGAGTGAAAATTACGGCTGCATCGATTTCGACCTTTGCCACGCCCGATTTTCCACATAAGTCCGAAAATAATTATACATTTTATTGTGTATAATTCAATTCAATGGTAACATAATTATCATGCCTGGGTAGCGTAGTTTGAGGGAATGCGAGCCCGTTAAGTCGACTGATAATAGATACATAGAAATCATCAAAAAATAAGAAACATAAAACAATTCTGAGATAATTGGAGAAGGAGAATTCTGAGAAGAAGTCTCGCCTTTTTTAGATTGAAGCTCTTTTGGTCAGAGAAAGGTCGGAATAGTGCAAACTGGACAGAGTTGCTCGTACTCTGACCAACTCATTCAGACGTGGGATCCAAGTGGGAGTAAAATTATGTTGAGCATGGATTAAAGATTCCAAGGATATATATATTTTTTCAGAGTAACTTCTGGAATTGGTTTGGCTATCAAATAGTTGCTCTCCTGCTCTATTAAATTTGTTCAGCGTTTCTTTCCTTCGTCATTTTTCTTCATTATCTTATTATCATTACACAACTTACCTTTCTACTTAGAATTGCACTGCACACATGTATTATTGTCTAAATGTCAACATGGTCATTTGATCCAAGAACTTTTACACGAAGTCGTGGTGTCTTAGATACTGTAAGCTCAGATACTGTCCGCACGGGCAATTTACTCCGACCGGCTAGTCGCGATAGCAAGATACTCCCGAAAAGAACTAAGAGCATCTTGGCCGGAGGAAGGTGGGAGTAATACCGACCTTACTTAGAACAAATATCAGCCTACTCTGGGTCGGAATCTTTAGCACTGCACAATATTATAATTTTACCCCGACTGGGAACCCAGGTCTGAAAAAGAATAGAGAGAGAGAGGAGTAGAATCTAGATACATCGACAAAAAGTTGATCAAGGTAAAGAAGTGTGTGTTAAGGGGCTTTCACAATTGCTCGTGCGATCGTTTGCGATCATTTGGTTACAATATATGTTACACACAATCGTAACGGTTGTAAGCAGTCGTACAACCAATTGTGAAAGGGGCTTTAGCACACACTAGACCTTCCCGAGAAATCAAGTGTTTTAATTTATCCAATAGTGCCAATTTCATGCACGCTAAATTTGTCCTGATACACTACCACACCAATTGAATGTAAAACTGAAACTGAGTCTAGGAACAAATATATATATATATATATATATATATATATATATATATATATATATATATATATATATATGCATATAAAGAAAACCGTTTTGGATCCTTGTAAGATTTGGGGGAGGCGGGATCTCAAATCACTTAATCTGAGCACGTATGTGAATTCAAATGTATCGCACTATTTAAAGCTGTTCAAAAACGTTTAGATCCAGAAACTTAAATCATTCGAGAAAAAATAGCTTTTTAAATATGAAGTTTTGCTGATTCATTTACAGTTATGCTTTATATTCTCATGGTGGTGAAATACATAAAAAATTATGATGCGTTTCATTTTTTCGAGATTGCATACAAATCATTATTTATCATTTCGTGTTCAATCTCTTGGGAACCCTCTGGGCACTTAGGCATGCTATCAGACTGAGTACAAATGAATGCAGCCGAGCGCGTAAAATTGTCTGTATAGGCTCGGCAATCAGCGTATGCGTAGGCATTTTCATTAGCCATTGAAGTTTCCTGGTTGCATGTTTCGCAGTCATCATCCTTGTTTAGGACATGGTAGAATGTTGATTCGGGCACGGGCACAGCACCTTCCTCGGTAATGGCATTATAGAAATCGGATTCTCGAACCGGAATACCGTCGTTTGTGTCTTCCTCCTTAGTTGGTCGGATCCGAGTTCGTACCGAGTCTACCTCAGATGGTTGTTGACTGCTACCGAGGTTTCGGAGAGGCAGTTGTGGTGGATCCCTGCTTGTCCGTTGGTCAGTGGGAGGGCGCTCTTCATTTTCTCGTGACGATGCATCGGCACGCCAGGTTCGTGAATGATTTCGAGGCGAGTAGACCAACCGACGATCCCGGTTTCTGAAGTGTGTTGGAGAAATCGATAGAGGAGTTTTAGAATATTACGAGAGCTAGGAGATGTGTTCGATTTCACAATACAAAAGAAAATCAGTGTGTTCACAGGGTGGAATCAACACCACACAGTAAAATTTTAACAGTGTAAATATATATTCACATAATCCACTGAGTGAACATACTGTGATCGCGCTGTGTGGCACTATGTTTATTCCAGCAGAGTAGTTTATAATATTTTGTTAAGAGACTTTCAATTCAACCCAGTCCCCATCACCAACATGAAATTCGGGGAAAATATGCACAGCTAATATGCTTCAATGATAGTTAAGTTTAGTATAAAACAATGTATTTTTCATACCATAAGAGAACGGGGGATTTCAGAAACCTATACGTCCCTGTTTTATCAAACTTTCTTATCAATTGCCAATATTATTTTATCAGTGAGTATAAGAAAATAAGGAAAAGAAATGCAAAAACCTGAAACAAGCAAAGATGATTGTCATGAGTAAGACGAGAAGTACACTCGCACCGCCAACAACATAGGGTCTCAATTTACCCCATGACTCTGACCTAGTTCCCGCTAGTTCCAAAGAAAGGAGAAAAAAAAAATCGAAAAAAAGAAAAAAAGGAAGGAATAAGAACATCACAACTGACCGGCCGCCAAATATAACAACAAACACTGCAATAACAACTCCACGTCGTAAAGGGACGGGCGGCTATTTGTGCCGTCATTTTGCTTGGTATTGAATAAGAGGGATAACATACAAATTTCGACTCACTGCCCCGTAAAAAAAAAGATTGATCGTAAGGATAGTTTTAATGGTTGTTCAAACTCAATTATAGATGTGATTAATTTCAAAGTCTTATAATTGATTCCTGATAACATGATTATTATCGTGAGGAGCAAAACTGTGACAGAGAGTGGTAAAATTTTAGCTTTATTGTCCATTTTCTTTTCTGAATGATAGTAATGCTACTCTACTACACTACAATACTACTAATCCTACAACAACACCAAAAACTACTACTACTACTACTTCTACTACTACTACTACTGCTGCTGCTGCTGCTGCTACTACTACTACTTCTACTACTACTGCTACTACTACTACTACTTCCACTTCTACTACTTCCACTTCTACTTCTACTACCAACTACTACTACTACTACTACTACTACTACTTCTACTACTACTACTACTACTTCGTATTACCTCTACCACTACTACCTCTACTATTGCTGCTGTCAATATACTCTACTGTTACTTCTACATCTACAGCTCCTGCTACCCATTCTTATGCTTGTAATAATACAGGCTATAAAAATGTTGATGAAGATGATGATGATATTATTTACAGTATCATTTCTCTTAATGGTATTTTCGCAAGAAAAGAATGTTAACTGTATTAATCAATAAGATTATTTTTTTCAACTTTTCATCTGTTAAAAAAACGTATCTTTACATATACCTTTAGATTCAGTCGTACTACTAGGCGTAGCCACTGGCGTGCAATTGCTTCTTGAGGAATTTACAGATTCAACTTAGAACAAAAAGAGATATATGTATTAAGCTTAAATATAGTCACGTGGATAAGACAAGTTAAAGGGATAGTCCGGGCTGAACGTATGTATAGCTCAATAAATAGAGTAGAATTCACCATGGACCTATAGGTCCATGAATTCACTAAGCAAAATTCAGAAATTTCATCAACATCGGATAATAAATAACAAAGGTATTGAATTCTAAATTTTAGGAATATTTTGTGAAAACAATCGTCATGAATATTCATTAGGTGGGCTAATGATGTCACATCTCTTCTTGTTCTTTTGTATTTTATTACATGAAATTGGGTTCATTCAAGAACTAGAAAAATTGGATTGACAACTGATTTAGTGCTTTAGATATTTATTGCTGCAACTTATTTCTCTATAAGGGAGACGTATTATTCACACAAGTATGAAATGATGAAAAATGTGATTTTATGTAATTACATAAGATATTCATTTCGACTATTTTAACAAAATACTGCTAAACTTTAAATCTCAATAACTTTATCATTTTATTATTTGTCTTGCGATTTTGATGAAACTTTAGGCATTTTGCTTAGTGAATTCTACTCTATGTATTAAAACATAAATATTTTTAGCCCGGACCATGCCTTTAATGGATGCTTCGGTTTCATCACTGTTGTACTTTACTTTTTTTTACTTAATGCCCGTATAAATTGCCCCCCTCATCCCGAAAATCATCTACGTCAACCATCGGTTGCAACGTACCTTCTTCTCATACATGTAAATACGCAGTAGAAATATTATAGTGTGTAAAAAATAAGTGCAAACAATTATTTAGTTTTATTATGGGATTTTGCGGATAAAAAATAGAAATATGTCCCTCTCTCTTATTAGTTGAAGCGTCGCAGATCGTGAACTATGGCATCGTCTATAAAATCATGCCTTTAAGATAATAAGCGATTCTACACTGGACGAAAAAGTTGATGGAGAACAAATAAACTGTGCAATCTCAGCGAAATTTCCAAGCAGCCTGAAAAAAATATATTATTATTTTGTGGGGAATGGGGTGTTAACGACTCCAAATTCTTGCAGTGTTAATATAAATTATAAACTACTTCCCCCTACTATTAAATGTAACATTTTAGCTACCTATATAGAACCTTACCATTGACCTATTATTGGTTTTAGGATTGCATGTCATTTGTTCCAATTTTACCCTAACCTTTCATGAAGTGAAATGGCAATCTATTATTCTCTCTTTTATAAAACAATACAAAAAGAAATACAAATCATAACATATTTGCAGGCAACCCCACACCTCAGTAAGAATGCATACTTACCACGATAAACGGAGGCATCGTCATAACCACCACAGAATCTCAACACATCACCACGGCAAGGTAAGCCACATTGAGTGGGGTCCATAACTTTACCAATACCAAAAATACATTCATTTTGCAGCTCACACGAACAAGAGCATTCTGTTCTGTTGTATACTGCAGCTATGCTATACCCTTGTTGTTTGCATGTGACTGTGCACGAATCTGGTGATACTTCCGAGAGGGTTGGGTGATCATGGTGATAGAGAAAGTCTAAGCAGGTTAGATGGTAACAACCAATATAGTCCCCATCTGAAGAAAAAAAAGAAGGTCCTTAGTCGAGTAAAGCAGTATAAAGTGACTTGATGGCTCCAGTCCTGACGATCTTAATAATTATGTCATCACATAGGCTAAGGGCAATCGATTTTTTTTATTAATCAACTAGTGGGTAAATTAATAAAACATGCATTTTATGTTTACTCGAACAACGAGTCTCGCGTGAGTTTACGATCAATATTAAAAAGATGCAATATGCCATTTTGACCCCTAGATAACATGACCTCATATCGTTGGACATTTTAACCCCTATATGTTCTAAGAAATCCTCAATTGGTACTACCCAAGAATCATTTGTACCAAGTGTAAACACAATTGATGCACAGCCGCAAAATTGAAGAAATGACTCCAGGTTTTAACAACAGTTTGACTTTTTGACACCTTTAAGACCGTTGACTCCACCATCCTCAACGACATACATGTATACTAGCCGAATATCAATTTATTGGAGTGTAGTCAAAATTGTTATAGAAATACAGAATATGTAAGAATGTGTAATACAGAAAGTGAATATGCTATCATTTCATTTCATATCATTTATGACCCCTAGATGACCTTTGACCCAATCATTCTCGTTGGGTAACATGCGGTATTGCCTAAGGATGATATAAACCAAGTATGAAATAATTGTTGCATGCACAAAGAAATGAAAGCAAGTTAAACAAAAACTGGAACGTTTTCGAACAAACAGGGAAAGTGATTACGAGGTTTCTGCCGAATTTCGTCCAGGCGAGAGAAAATTTAACATGCTATTCATGTAAAGAAAAAGAAAATACCTTTTGCTTGTCTTTCGTACACTTGTGAGCTTGATGTGTTGTCGGCACCACTGACAGCCCCCAGAAGTAAACGAAGCGCCATCATCCAATACATTCTGTTTACTATACGAAATGCATCCATTGTCATGTGTATATCCAAAGCATAAGCTAAATGTACCCTGTCCTTTAGCCTTGAAGAATTACTCTCCGCAAAAAGTACACACGCTGTCCTGGAGAGGGACTGCCCATTACCTATCACAGATTCATCTTGTTGTTCATTTCAGTTAACATCATGTCCGTCAGAGCTACCGACGTTTACTGTCCTGTAAAAATCGAAATGGGCAACTTTTGACTTCCTTATGCTAAGAATGGCAACAATACCTCATAAAAAACGCCCTCGTGCCTTCACTTTGATGTGCAAGACAATAATGTGCTTTTATCTCCACTGTTAGTTACTTTCGATAAGAGAGGGAAAAGTATGTTTAGTATCAATGAGTGCAAAGTAGTTAGAGTACAAACAAATAAAGAGTCTGGTTGCAAAAGGGGCAGTGGCGGACCGTGACCCGGAGGAGACAAAGCGTTGGAGGGGCACGGCATTGTTCACAAACAATACAGTGCCCCTCCAATGCTTTGTCTCCTCCGGGTCACGGTTCGCCACTGTAAAAGGGGTTAGGTTTCTGTGACTTTTCCGAGAAAAATCAAGTATTTATTCATCCTTATTACAATACTGTTATGAGAAAATAAATTGTCATAACGTAACCTTATCATGTAAACATGAAATTGGGTAAACAGAAATATACCTGTCTTCACAATGTTTTTCTATATATATTTTTTTTTCAAGCAAACTGAAATAAATCCGATTTACTTTGAATAAAAGAGTTATTTTCTTTGCCACTTTCGTTCCCGTTTTAATATGAATTTCAGATTTTCTTTGGTATCATCAGCGCAAGTAAAAAAAAATATCGATTTTGAGACAGAAAACAATAAAAGTGATGGTAAATGGATCTAGCCCCTTTTGACAAATGAGCTCTCCAGAAGAGTTTGGTAGCAAAAGGTGGTAAGGTCCACTCCAAGATTTTTTTTTATTCTCCCATATTGCAATATTCTTATGCGAAACTAAATTCTCATGATACCCTACCATGTGAACATAAAATGGGGTATAAAGGAACTCTGTCTTCATATTTCTAAAAAATACCCCCCCCCCCAAAAAAAAAAAAAATATATATATATATATGATAATAGATAAATGAGGACCTAACCCCCTTTTCTACCAAACGGAAATGGACCTACCCCTCTAAAAAAAGTGATTTTTCTTTGCCATTTTTATTCACTTTTTAATGGGAAATTCAACTTTTTTCTGGTATCATATTATAGAGCTACTAAAAGTCTGTACATGCAGGGGGTAAAAATCAATTTTTTTGTAAATGGACCTTGCATCTTTTGCACCTGAGTTCTTCAAATACTCTTGATTTCAGCCGCCTCGCAGCGATGGAACAGGCTACGTTCACACCACTATCGGAAAAGGAAAATAAGAGAATAAAAAGAAAAGTGAGATTGAAACAAACAACTAAAGGCCAATATGACAATTTAAACAATATATTACGTTATGCAAGAGTGTGTGCGTAAGATGAAAGTGGGGGCGTCGTGGTCTAGTGGTTACGACTCTCGTCTTTCAATAAGAGGGACGTGGGTCCGAGTCCCAGCTAAGGCGTGTTTTCCTCCACATAGTGCTGCACTCGACCCTATCGCCTATTGTAGTGAATGGATGTTTTGGATGTTTTAGCGCCTATATGGTGTATCAGCTACAGCCGGGGTTATGATATGATACCAAGTATAACAGCAGTAGAGTATACGCAATTATGTGGCTGCGCTATATAGATGGACCATATTATTATCATATCAAAGAAGATGAAACAATGGAAATCTGAAATGACGACTTAAAAGTAATGAAATAGTCCCCGAAAGCTTGAATGAAAGATTTGTTTTACTGAAAATCGTACATTGAATAATGACCATGCTAACAATAAGGAAAACGTGTTTTACGGCTTTTGATTTGTGTATTATTTTGGGTATCAATAAAACAATGTACGAAATGAATAACCGTTTGTTTGCCTTGCAGTCGTCAAGTCACACGATCGAAACAATTCTTTACTTTTAACGGGCAATTAAGTATGTTGTAAAACATTGACATCGTGTTTATACCAGTGTTTTTCTTTTCTACAAATAGTAAGTAGTTTATCATGGAGTTAGTTTTGATCTTATGTTTGGCTTGACACGTAAATGAGGAAGAATAAGCAAATCCCTCAAAGTAGAGGCATTTTCACTTCAAACAGACTACATAGTTTTCCATCCGCTTATGGGGCAACAGAATTTTAATCATTTTAGAATTATTTATGCTTGACTTTGGATTTTTCTTCTTTCTGCTTTTTACAGGGGCGGACTTACCCTTTAAAGGTGTTAGGTGGATGTGCCATGGCACAATTTCGTTATGTACGACTCAAAGATGGTCGACGGCCAATACTCTTCCGTCTCACAAGTCAGCGGGTGGAAAGGCGTTAGAGTGTTAATGCACTACAAATAAAATTTTAAGATCTGGGGAAGTTCACCCTGACAAAAATGTTGAATGTACGAATAACAGGAAAAAAATATATTGCCGAATGTTTGAGAAAAATCCATACAAGAGCGACAAGTTATTTTAATTCTAATTATTTGATATTTGACATCATCAGCAAGCAGCTTCCTTACATATAGTGTGGTTAAAAAAATGAAAGGACATTTTCCCAGAAAATTAAAAAGAGTTTTAACTGTATCTTGAGTACATCGATAGACAAATCATTTCACATCTGTTCCTAAAAAAAAGTCATCATGATTCACGAACCATTAAAAATTGAAGTCTAGATGCATTTTGTATGACGTAACATATGGGTAAGCTGCTCGTTTATGACTTCACAAATCCAAAATTAAACAAAAGAATAATTTCCTTAATCTTTGATGGATTTCCCCCTAATCTTCACCAATATTTTCGTTTTCCTTTTTTTCTACTTTTTTGCAAAAAAAATAAAAATCTGCAGGACGAACTTCCCCTTTGAAGACAGAAAAAGAATCATGAAAGCTTGTCTCTGCCAAACTGATCATCTCGACCAAACCCTATGGAAATCGTTTAGGGCAGATTGGTTTATGCCATCAAAGAGATCGACTGCGCACCCCCCACAGCTCAACTATTTTGGGACATGTTTAAAGGACAACTCCACCCAAACACAAAGTTAATTTGAGTAAAAAGAGATAAATCCATCAAACACAACACTTAAAATTTCATCAAAATCGGATGTATAACAAGAAGGTTATCATGGTTATGAAAGTTTCGCCTAATTTCACAAAACAGTTATATGCACATCCTGGTGGGTATGCAAATCAGGAAACCGATGACGTCATCCACTCACTATTTTGTTTTGTATTTTATTATATGAAATACAAAATATTCTAATTTTCTTTTCATTGTCAAGGGAAACAACGATTACTTTATCCCTGAACATGATTGTGGAATTAGCCTTGTTCAATACTACAAAGACAAAATAAAATTTTGTGTAATTTTCGGCCATTTTCATGAAGTTTGGGACTCTACCACAGAGGGCACTCTTGTTTGTAGAGGGCGCCCTCCGTGTTTCTCGGCTATTATTGAATTAAATTAACACAAAACAGTTGAACACAGCTGCAATACATTGTGTTAAGTACAACTTTACGAGAATATACGTTTCGTGTCATTTGACCATTTTCATGAAGTTTTGGACTTTAACACAGAGGGCGCCCTTGATTGTAGAGGGCGCCCTTCATGTTTCTTAGTTATTATTTTCCTTCTGAATTACACATTGATATATTGTTTATTGGAATTGAACCATTATCGACTATGAAGTGATGATAAAAGAATGGAATTAATCTCCTTTATCATATGTATATACTGCGTTTTTCCGTGGGGAAACCGGGCATTTGCTTCGAGTTTCCCCGAAGTATGTACATTAATTTTTTGTCAATAACAAAAAACAACAACAACAACAACAAATTTGTTTGGGGGCCTGAAATAGGCATATTTATACTCCACACTTTGATAACAAAGGGATGATAAGAAATCAAATAATTTCGAGCGGCTTTGAAAAAACATTAAATGCTTAATATCTCAACTTGTGCAAATGTGGATACTGCGTTTTTCCGGGGGGGGGGGGGAGTATGTTGTATTCGATGTCCTAGCTGAGATGGACCTTTCGGTCCGAACAAAAAATTACCCCCCCCCCCCTCTCTCTCTGTCTCTCACACACACTCAATCTCTCACAATAGGCCTTCACTAAGTTGCTCTCTATTTATTCTATATGAATATGATATTCTTTTTTTCAAACCACATGCAATATAAAGTGAGGTTTCACTTCCTCATTAATACCTCTTGCTCTTTTCCTGTTTGATTGTCAGATTCTACGATGTACATTAAAAATGATTTAGTAGGTTTACTAATATGAATTCTGTTACCGGAATACTTTATTCATAAGAATCAAAGTGGGCCAGGCTTCTTAGTCAATGCACAAAATTGTCAATTGTCAAAATTGTTTAAGTACTTATAACGAAATATGTATTTACTGTCCTGGTTCATCAACTTTCGACAAAAGCTTAGTCAGCTCTCCATTGTGATTTGACTCGCATGTTCAAAGCAATTAGTGCGTTGCAGGGAGTGGTTTCAGTAGTTTAAAATGCGAAAACTCCCTAATGAAAGACAAACTCATAAGATCACTGAGGGGAGAGCCTCAATTAAAATGATAATAATTATTAAAAAAAGAGAATAATTTATCTGTTGCCACAATTTACATACATATTGTATCCATTATTCCCTCCATCAGTTCTTTATTAATAAAACCTATCTACACGCATAAAAAACCTATTTTGAAAGGGTGTGCCATAATTTTGTTTTTCATTTCAGAGAGAAAATCAGCTCTTGCACGTTTTTCGTAAGTTAAATTCCTGCATTCGATATCACTCTCCATTAATTAAACGAAGAGTTTACGTGCAATGGGGAATAGATGCACTCATGTTAATTCATATCAAATAAACTCCTTTTTCGGGAAATTTCTCTACTTTATTTAAAGATCATTAATATAATAACAATAATTACGATTCAATAAATCCTGCAGATGTCTTTCTACTTAATATAATGTTGTATTAGTTATTTTAATGAATTTAGTCCCTTTGCATGAAAATAACATTTAAGTTTTTTGCTATAGGGCAAAGTTTGCACCTCTTACTAGTAAACAGACCGGGGGAGCGTTTCATGAAAGCACTTGTCGGACGTTTTATCCGACAAGTCCCATTTTATCCGACAGTTACTATAGTAACAGTGCATCTCAGCCAATCAGAATCAAGGAAAGATGTCAGATCTGACATCTTGTCAGACAAAAATGTTGATGAAACGGTCCCCGGTAAACCATTCCAACATCTACAAACTGATAATAGGAAGGGTAGGGAAGAGAAAAGTACTATTATATGTTCGTGCGTGTACAGCTATTACCCCTGTGCAATTGTCTTGCAAAATGACTAAATACCACACTATATCTAAAACAACATGTAAAATAAATACATCTGCATGATTTTTTTAACTGTCAGTTTTATAACCTATATCTTCAAAATAGGAAGAAAACTTCCTTAATGAAATTTGGGTGAAATGAAAATATATATATATATATATATATATATTGATGTATGAATATTTGGCAAAGATGGATTGAGTCCCTTTTAAGTGAAAAATGTATATCTTGGGAATTGGACTAAAGTAAGTTTGTGGCGCGTGGTGAACTTTCTTTGATGCTAAAAACTGTCAAATTTAAAAAAAAATGGATTATGTTCCTTTTGTATGTTAGCCATTTAAAATGAATAGGGTATACTTACATTTTCCATAAATCCGACCGTTTTGAGGATCAGATGTGGAATATTTTGAAAACAGAAAATAATTTCCAGGCAGACAACCAACCAGAAAAAGTTCATGTTACGAAATTACGGGATTGCAAATATCAATATAAAGAATTATGAATTCAATTCCTCTCTCGTTTGTGTGACTGACTTGCCATATTAATAACGGTTTACATTTGATCTACAATCACTGTGGTATAATCTTTGTGTTGATCTATTTTGGAAATCGTATAATCAGGGTGACGAACAACGGATGGACTTAAGATCATCACAGAGTCGAATATTTTGATAAGCTTCTTTCCCCAAAGAAAATTAGGCCTTTTGTGGATTTATATAAATGATACTGGGTTCTTATGAGTGCACGATCAGAGCAGAGGCATCGTATAATATACGGACATGGTACGATCTGCAAAAGGGGAGGTTTAGCGCTTGCTACCATAAAATATCCGCAGTACCTCTTTATGGCTTATTATGGCTCTGCGATACCTAATGCAGGACATCTTAAGATGGCCTTTCATGTAAATAGTGCAGACGCAAATATCGTAGCCTGGAGCCGTCTTCAAAGCCATCAGAAATCGTGAACTAACCCAACCTACGATAATTGTAGCAATTTTAAACGAGGCATTAGCGGTATCTTGTTTTGTGCGTGAGGGAATGTGGTTTTCTCGATGAAATTAAATACCGCCCGCCAAGGCTTATACTAATCACTCGGGTCGCGTGCGCGTGTGAATCACTCGGGTTTTGGATTTTTGGCGACTTTTTGGATTTTGATGCTATTTTTTTACGTTGTCTTCAATGGGACAAACACGCTGGGAAAGGAAAATGAAATTGAAATTCTAGTTTGGTTTTAAGCCCGCAAGTGCCTTAAATAAAATGTACTGGACTACTGTTTTAACATAACAAACACGATAAATTTTTCAATCGATTTAAATAAATTTTAGATCAGTATTATTATTAGTTTTAAAAGCCCATTCACACTTTTACTTATGCCGATGAGAAGTTAGTTTGGTTGTCAGAGCATTATTTGTCAACGTACGTTTCGCACGCGAGCACAAAGAAAAACAATAAAGCACATCACCTATCCAATGTCTCGAGAATTCAGGTAGGGAATTTTTAAGGATCCAGTTTATTAAAACACGATACGGCCCTTTTATCTATAAAATAAGACAGAATTTATGAGAAATAGATAATCATTCTAAGAGCAAAGTTTTATAACGCAGATCGGAAAGATCGTCTTCACAGCTCATTACGTATACGCATGAAACCACGGATGGCTATGCATACCGCTGAATAAAATATTTTCGGACGGGCTGCCGACTGACTGGCACTAAAACGTTGGATCTACCGCGGCTTGACTCACGTTAGCTTGCTTCATACCGATACACGTCGTGTCCGACCGCGGCCGGGTCCCGCCTTGGGGCCATTTCAGGCAGGCATGTCCGTACATGGGAATAATACGATGTAATATCGATGTGGCAGATATGGCAAGTTCCGACCCGGAGTCCTCGTATGTTAAGATAAAACACTAGTCCAGTACATTTTATTTAAGGACCTTGCCGGCTTAAAACCAAACTCGAATTTCAATTTCATTTTATTTTCCCAGCGCGTTTGTGACATTGAGGATACAGTTAGAAAAAAAGTATCGAAATAAAAAAAAATCGCGAAAATTAAAAAAACGATTTATTTCGCACGCAACCCGAGTAATTAGCATAAGCCACCGCCAGCATGGCCAAAATATTTACTGAATCCCGAAATTAATATTGTTCTTTTAACCATTTAGGGACAAATCCATATCATATATTGCATTAATGCAAATAACACTTAACTATTATAGCCTTCTCCTTACAGATATAATAATTATGTATAATTTTTGTTGTTTTTTCATCAAAAGATGTGCCTGCTTTTGATTATAATTGTCAGTAAAATACCGAGAGTGTAACAATACTGCCTCCATGAAACACCGACACTTATACATGGCACTATATCTTAATTAACAAAATATTTGTTTTATCGAATATATAAGACTTAACAAAACGGCACCGACGGTAAGTTCTGTATCGGTAAAACAAAGCAGATTGCCTGGGTAGATTGATTTGATTATGGTATCATCTACAACAAATTCCTATAAATATTAACCCAGCGTTTGGCTGTTTGGTAACGAAGTTCAATCTAAAAAACTAAAAATATAAAATGTATCTTGGACGAAATGCCTGTCAAAACTCAAGGAGCTGAGCAAGACAAGTTTACAAGACGTTGAGTCAATCCCCTTGTACCAAATCTTATAACCTTGCAGTTTGAGACGCCATTGCTTCGTAAGGTGCATTTCGTATGCCAGTTCCGTCTTGGATAACGTATCCGTCTCCATCAGTCATGCTATCTCTAACTGTTTTATCTCCCCTAGACCGACTCCCTTTAGCATGTTTTGCATGTTTTGAATGCATGTCAACATATCCGTGATACCCTTTGTCTTGAACAGCATCCACGGTCTCAAGAATACCTTCTTGAACCGGATCTGGGTCTGAATTTCTTTGGAACTTGTTTCGTGTTGCTTGAGTCAAGAAAAGACATTGGTCAGCTTCTGCATAGACATGCAAAACTGAGTTTTCTTGCGTAAACCTATCCAATGTCTCATTCGTGTCGCTGGTATCGGAAGGAACTTCTTTAACCTGGTTAGCTTCTGGGGGACTTGTCGTGGGTTGTCTTCCAAGTCGGCGATGTCGATGTCGTCGATGCACCATGCACCCTATGATTGCAACGATGATAGCTACAACGGGAACAATCACAGCACTGATGATTATATGAAGTCGTCTGTATTCTGAAAAAATATGATTCATTTGGGAAATGTAGAGATAAATGCAGATTTAAAAGAAATAAACAAATGCAATGTGCGAATAAATATTAGTTTATATTGAATTTTCTTCTCTCAAATCAGCATTTATATTCAATTCATGTTATATCTTATCGCCGTTTTGAGACTACAGAACTCAGTAAACTATCTTTAAATAAATACAAAGCCATTTAACCAAAGCTTTCAAATGAGGAGATAAACATATTGTAAGAAATTAGGGAATGATTACCATGTTTGTCCTCTTTTGTTTGGTTACACATGTCGCCCAATGTGGCAGCAAAGACTGCAGAATAGAAACAAAACAAAAGCAAAACAAAATGTACAAAATAGTTTTATTGAAAAATTTGGATGGGCTGAAGGAGCATTAATAAGAAGAGATAAAAAAAACTGTTGAAAAGTTTTTTTCTTTTGTTTTTTGTATACCCTAGGCAATTGATTCCAGTATTTTTTTCTAAGTCTGCATTTATTTCTTCTTTGGATAATAGTAATTTCCAGGAAACGTAAATATTTCTTACAGCTTATTTACATGGAACTTTGACGATGGGCTCCATTTATGTCGACCATAAAAATTGTCGTTTTACCAAACTACTATGGCGAAGGTTCTGTCTAAAAAATTATTAAGTACTATTTGGCGTAAACAAAAACAGGTTTTCACCTATAATTTTAGGTAATTTCGTCCGCAAAAAAAAAAATCTGCCAGAAAAGAAAAACACATATACCTACACGATGTAATTCGTAGAAACGTAACCCTTTCTGCAAATGGTCTAAAATATATAATGTACCATCTTAAAAAAAACAAACTAACCTTACCTTCTTTTTCGTTGGGTGATTGGTAACACTTGTCAGTCGTCCGCATGGTTGAGTTAGCATCGACTAAATTAGAAGACAATGGACATGAGGGAGATTGAAGAATAGATCTAAGAAATGTCTAAAACCTACCTATTCTAATTTTTCTGTACGGTTTCCATATAATGTTCATAATTGTGTAATTATTATTCTTATGTTTCATACTCCCTATTTGTGTTTCTGTTATTCTTTCTTTCTTTAATGCGTTTTTTTTTTATTAAAAGGCGCTATATGAATGAAATGTATTATAATTATTATTAGATAATGTTGAGATATCACCTATTATGCCTATGTAGTTTCATTCCTTTGTTTTAACCCGATCGAATATTAAACTAGTGCTTTCCCGAATGAATAAGTGCCGATATTATGGTGTTTTTTTTTATTTACTCATTTATCTATTTTTTTTTAAGGGGGGACTATTTACTCAAAAGGGAATTTCTACATGATTCAACCTATATGAGAGGGTTGTCTCGTCCACTCACGATGGACCAGCAGCAAATAACCGCCTAATGACACAATCGAACACTGACAGTAAAAAAAAAATCTTTTTCTATTTATTTTTGTATGCAACGCTGATTACTACATAAATATGACTATATTTGTTGAAATGGTTTAAACAATGTTAAAATATTATTCAACACAGCATTTTTTTTATTTTTTTTTTCATTCTCGATAAAAAAAGATTTGTCGTTTAAGCTGTTAAAATACTGTATGGTTCAAAGAGTAAACTGCGTTGTATGAAATTGTAAACGGTGATTTTTGTTGTTGTTTGTTTTACTGTACATTATATCCACAGTAAAAAAACACATTGTTTAAGCCTGTCACTCTAACAACTAGTTGTTAATGTTTTTATGTAGTTTAAACATCTTGTTTAGAAATTTAAACAGATTAAAGAATAGTTGTTAGAGTGATGGGCTTAAAAAGGCGCTTAACATCTTAAAAAAACATTTTTTTACAATACATTGTCGACCTATCTACAATAATACTCGGTTTCCGTATGTTTTGTCAGAAAGGAAATTAGTAATAGGACAAACAATACGGTTAACTCTAAAAACGAAATGATAAATTAGCAATTGAAAGGATGAATGAGTGACAATCTTTATCAATGTTGCTGCATTCACCACCCTAAATGGTTCGACCCAACACAAAAATTGTTGGATTCCGCTTTCTGCAGCAGGTACGTTGGATATAGCATATCTAAAAAGCTTGTTACTTCCACAACCTTTCAATTGCTGATTCAACATTCCACTTTTTTAGTGTGTTGATCTCATGTAAAAAAAATGACATTTTTACCCAAAACAGACATTTTCCCATTATAATTGGAGACGACCAACTAAAAGTGGAACGTATTGAAACAGGGCTTTTACTTTGCCGTACCAATTTCGGTGCTGTAAGATAAAAATTAAGATTACCGGCATAAACAGAAGCTCCCTCAAAACCGCCACAAAACAGCGTAAGGTCGCCTCGGCAGGGCAGGCCGCATGTACCGTCATCCAGCTTGTCCAGTGGGGAGTCCTTACATATGTGTGTACAGGAGCAAGAACATTTGGTTCGGTTGTAGATCAGGGCATACGGAAATCCATTTTCTTTACACGCTTCTGTGCACGAATCGGGTGTTATGGATCTGGAAATATTGACGACATATTTGAAGTGGAAGCATCCTTGAGCAAAGCAACCGATGTAAGCACCATCTGTAAAATAAGATTAAAACCATTTAAAAAGACACATTTACTTGCATTTTATCCAAGCGCTGAAGTAACATTGAACAATCCCTGTTCTCACCACGCTAATGTTGTAATTTTACACATATGTACAATTAAATTCAAGAATTGTAATGGTTGGTTATCTCCTCTTTGTACTGGAGAAGCTGATAAATTGCTATAATTCGTGGGTAACATCAATGGTGCAATTTCATAAAAGAAAAATAGAAAAAAGTACAAAAAAAACTGCCCCCCCCCCCCAATCAATGCTGCGCCGGAAGAGTGAGAACAAATTGAAGACTCTCCTCATTAGGTCATAATAATTGCTCCGAACGTACTCGTTTCGGCGATGTTTGTGGTTAATCTTTTAGTTTATTTTCTATTTATTCGTACTGTGTAAGTTGAAAAATTTTCACTCAGCACATAGAGTGTTAGCATTTGACAGATTTTTACGCTTTATACAGTCTAAATTAATTCATATTGCTTTTACCATTAAAGGCATCAATCAGAAGAAAACAAAAGCAAAACAATGTATTGGGTTCAACCAACATGTTGACATTTCAATCGGTTGATACTATTTTTGGGTCATTTTAGAGACTTACAGCTAATAATGTGAAATAAAAGGCGGGAACTACGGCCATGCACAAAAATATATTCATGGTGAAAACGATCCATCCTTAAAAAGAATAATTTCTTTCCCTGGACCAAAACCATGGGCGGAAATGCGGGGGGGGGGACAGGGGGACGCGTCCCCCTACCCAAAATAGTAGGGGGACACACTATAAAAATATAAAATGCCACCCCTACTTTTTTGGTGGAGAGAAAACATCATTCAAAATCGAAATAAAGCATGCATTTTGGACGAGATGACGTTACTTTTTGCGTGATTACCATTCATTTTGTTTGCTTGTCAAATTTTCAAGCCCCAAGTAATCACGCTAAAACACGCAAAACAAATATAACATGATGTCTTTCTTTTTTTGCAGTTAATCTGCTCAGGATTACAAAACATACCCTTTGCTGCTCGCTCTCCTTGCTTTGTTTCCTCAACAGTGTCAGTAGCATGTGCCGAATTTCCATCACTGAAAACATCATCCACACTAAGAATTAGCATGCATATGGCAAGGACAGAATTATGCATTTTGACTCTAATCTTAAAAAAAAGTCCCAGTTGGTTCCTGTGTTGTACTTGCCAAAGAGAAAGACAAAGTCGTACATATTCACAAGACAGATATCGTGATAGTTTTGTAATGGCATTATTACTTTCAATCACTTTTTCGCACCCCCTTGTTTATTAATGTTCAAGAGCATTTACAATGGTTGCTTCCGTTGTTATTAATCATCATTAGAGTAATCCTTTTATTTCCGCATTAAAGGCGGTTGTAATGGTGTAGATGTTTTCAATACCAAACAATGGTTTTCTAGACACACGAACTTTCGAAAACCAGCTGCTTATAATATATACATAATATAGATAATCCCCCCATCACAAAAGATTCTGTTAGAATGCAGGGTTTGTTCGTACATTCCTCATCAAATTCCCGCGCAACGCCCCCCCCCTCCCCCAAAAATTCCACATTCACACACACTCCCATGCCATGCACGCATACAATACACTTTCACAACCTAGGGGATGCTGATAGGGGTGAGGGTGGGGGAGGGGAGGTATGCTGGATATTTTCATTAGCGTGATACCCGATTGGAATACACGCTACCAAGTCATTTTTTTCAATACTTTATTACTACTCAGTTAACTATTCTCACTTATTTTTTCTCTCGATATTTTATACTAATTATTCTCTGTTAGTTTCTCTTAACTCTGCCCCCCCCCCCATCCTTCACCACTCTATCAAGTCTGAAATGGTATATCATTCTTTTATTTGCATTGCTGCTATGTTTCATGCCGCAGCTCCAAACTCCTCTCATTTAGTACCCCAACATTTTGAGAATCTTTGTTTTATGTAGGCATATCCCTTTTCAGTTCGCATTGAATAATCGCTTTTATGAAAAATGATGAAATGAATAATAAATCCCCTTCTAATTTGTCTATTTTTTTATCTCTGTCTCTCTTTCTACCCATCTCTGTCTCAAACACACAAACACACCCTCACACAGGGAGAGATCAGCGTCATGTCCCATGTGGCGAGTGAACATGTGAATATTAAATTTTTCGTATCAGAGTGTATAAAGGAGGCCAGGGAATCGATTGATACAAAAGGGAAATAAAACAAAATAAAATATTTTTGAAAAAGTACAACTTTGGAACACATATCTTCATATTCGTAGACCTGTCCACACACATCCTTGTGCAACTTCCACACAAACTGCCAACGCACAAACAAGCAAACTCATCCACATGCACACACACATTCCGCTCTCCCCCACCCCCACCTTCACCCTCTCTCTAACAATATATTTTCCGCTTCTTTTTCTTAACGTCTTTAAAACACTTGAAAACCATCTCCGTATTCATCACAGTTCTACTTTTTGATATGTTTTATTTGCAATTTAAAGCTAATTATCCCACTCATGGATATCATGTTATAAAGACTGAAACTTTTAATGAGCCACTGTTTGTTTAGCCTATTGGGATGTCATTGCAATCTTATTCAACACATTAATCATGGGCAAGATGTGATTATTACGCTAATTGCCATACTTACATAAAAACTAAGTCAGATTTTTCTTAATCCAAACCCTTTTCGTAATGATAATTTATTTTTATTATTTATTTTATTTTCGAGTGATTATGGTAATACTTGCGTCTGTTGAAATCTTAGATCCACGTGGTTTCACATCACAGTCAATGATGCAGCATCCTGAAATATTTATTTGAAAAGTTATGGACACACGCATGCGCGAAAATAAACATTTGAACAAATTTTCCTTTTTTATGCGACTATGACTTATAACGTACACATATACACACTTGCTCGCTCCCACGCAGTAATCATTTATGATAATAACAAATACATTTTTGCTACGCTATCTTTAGTATCATCATTGTTATTATCTTAAACAGAGCAAGCAACCAACCTCTATTTCTAAGCTCCTCATACCCCCACTAATTTGTAAAGTGACATAGACAAACAGACAGGCAAACAAATAAAAACAACATACGAACAAAATAACGACCAAAAATGTTCATCGTAATGGTTTTCCATTTTATCCCATTTAATCTGGACAAACTGGCATAGGGTACCTGACAAGAAATATGATCTCCACCGTGGCAATATGAGTATGGGCTGATGTCTCCATCTTCGATCGGAGGTGCGTATCTGGGATAGGAAGAGGACGACATCTCTTCATTGCGCCAAGGATCACGCTCATCCTCGTTCGCCATGGCACGATGGCGTCCTATATGGTCTGGTAAGGGGCTCTCCTTTTGAGTGTGATCCTTCTGCTGTATTCACCTATGATATTGGGCGGATGCCACTGTTTTAAGCGTCGATGAAAGAGGGCCACCGTGATTACCAAACCGCATATGATGTGAAAGAAAATAACGAGGAGCGTTACAAGAGTGACGTAGCCTCTGGAAGAGGCATTGGTTCCTGTTGAAGAAAAAACATGGGATACAGATAAGATTTAAAAAAAACATCATACTGAATGGTTGATTTCATAGCAACATCATGCATGGACTACTTTAAATAATAATGTTATTACGATATGCCAAATAACTTCTGAACGATACCATACAGCTCTTTTGCTTGCGAAATGTTCGAAACACCATTCATGTACTCTGCTTTCGAGTGCCTTCTCTTTTCTGCAAGTATGCAATGTCGTGTAGTTTGGAATGTCGCTTTTAACTCACACATAGCTTTGCTGCAGCATTTCACAGACCTTATCTTATCCAAGACGCATGCGGCCCCCTTAATCTATTCGATCCTCTACCCATTTTCATGTGCCCCTGGCTAAAACTCAATCTAAGTTGGAGACAAAGCAATAGTCACTGCAAATGCAAGACTACAATCATGCAACGTACTCCCTGTTCCTTGCTTCTCAGCACTAACACCCCGATAGTCATGCTTTAGTCATTCTCGGGTCTGCTGAATAAATATTTTCCATAAGAAAAAAAAATGGAAAAAAATCCAGAGTTTTACTTTTATCATGTTTGTATTATAGGTTCATGCTTTTATGCAACAGTCCATATTTTGTAGGGTCAACAATATTTTAGTACATCTGCATCTGTTTCTGAACCTTTGTGGTTTTGTTGTTTCCACGCGTAGAGGCGGTGGGCGTCAAAGGGAATTCGAGCCATATTTGTTGCATTCTACTCAAAATTCTTTATAACTTTTACCATTTGTATTATATTTTTTTTTTGGAATATCCAGTATAATCAAGAGTGATTCCGGTCGCTATTACCCCCCCCCCTTTGGGGGTTCTTTTCCTTGTTTTGATTTTGAAGAATTGTATGAGATCATCTAGGTGCATGCTTTACAGGGCTTCATTTTTACAAGATATCACAAACATGTACCCAAGTAAAATAAACCATAAAACTCAGGTTTGTTAAAGTCTTATAAATGCCAGCCAATGACATGCGGTTGTCAACCCACGGACAAGATAGGCAGGCGAGGGACCTAAACAAGGGTGCCCACTCCTTTTCTTTAATAGACTGAATACATAGTCCAGTAGGACGTGATCGAATTAGTACCTTTAAAAATAATGATTTTATTTTAACCTGAAGTGCATTTGAGATTTACATGGATGCCTTTACCACAATTGGAAAAGAACCAAACCAACTCACCATTATTCAGGTTTTCACATGTCAAGCTTGAAGTATTGAGTGTTGGGAACGTCACTGCAAGACATGGAGAGATGAAACAAGACCTCAATGGATGGCGGGTACAAAAGATTTGTTCCAAATGAACATTCATTTAAAAAATACCTTCTAGACGTGCAGACTAAATCAAATGAAGAAGTAATGTCGTCTCTCCCTCCACCCCAAAACCCTCAGCTGTCCGTGACCTTTACTACGAAAAAAATTGTCGTCATTTTCAAAGTCATGAAAGTGCCATGCTTCTCGCTTGAAATATTGTAAGTGGCGATGATTATGATGATCAATATGATATAAATGTTTGAACATTTTTTTTTCAATTCAATTCACTTTATTCACATCCATTAACAAAATACACAGCATACAATATTATATGAACAATAAAAACAATCAATACATAAACAAATCAATATAATTACAAAATAGAAAAAGTAAAACCAACATGCGGTGGATGTAGGGGATTGGCAAAGGCCAAAGACCTATCGAGGCCAGTTTACTCATAACACCAACAGCACATGACATTTTATATGATATTTTATGAATATGATCTTTTCACGTAAGGTTATTATCAAACTTAACACCAAGAAATTTTAATGAAGTTACCTTATTTATTTATTTATTTGTTATTAATATGCAATTTAATCAAGTCTTCGTTAGTTTTCGATTTTTGTTTTAATAATTATATAGTTAGTTTTTTTCAAGATTTATCAATAATCTATTGGCAAGAAACCAGGAATGTACTTTTCTTAGTTCAGAATTGATTAAAAATCCTACGTTTGAAGGGTCATTACTGGCAAGAAAAAGGCTTGTATCGTCAGCGAATAAGATAAATGATAAAATATTGCTAACATTTGACAAGTCATTTATATCTAAAAGAAACAATAAGGGTCCTAGTACTGATCCTTGAGGAACACCAAGTAAAATATCTAAGGAAGAGGAATTAAAATTATCAATATTCACATGAAATTTACTTGAAATATTGTAAGTGGCGATGATTATGATGATCAATATGATATAAATGTTTGAACATTTTTTTTCAATTCAATTCACTTTATTCACATCCATTAACAAAATACACAGCATACAATATTATATGAACAATAAAAACAATCAATACATAAACAAATCAATATAATTACAAAATAGAAAAAGTAAAACCAACATGCGGTGGATGTAGGGGATTGGCAAAGGCCAAAGACCTATCGAGGCCAATCTCCCTTCGTTCCGCGCGTTGGTTTAAATAAAACAAATTAATAGTGATTAAATAGTTATAACATCAACATAAACAAACAAAAGAAAAAAACATAAAAAAAAGGCTCAATTTTATTTAAAAACTGACGGTGAATTGGCAAGATATGATTTATATTTCCGTTTAAAAGTCAATAATGAGGGGCAAGTTTTAATTTCAGATGGAAAATCACTCCAGATGACAGGTCCTTTGTAATCCAATAACAGTTCTAGAAAAATAATATGTATAATTTGGCAGATAAAAGTCATTGATATTTCTTGTTGAATACATACTACTATTAAGGGTGAAAAATCATTAAAAATATCAGGTAAAGTCATTTTAGAATAAGAATACATAAAACAAGCAACAGAATAGCGATGTAAATCATATAATATGTTCAAAATTGTAAGCTTTCGAAACAATGGGTGTGTATGGGCAAGAAATTAGGAATTGGTGATTATTCTTATTTCACGTTTTCGTATTAAAAATATTTTTTTGTATTGAATAAGATGCGGTGCTTCCCCATATTATATTGCAATAGGTTATATAAGGCAAGATCATTGTAGTATATAAATTAGTGAGAATAAAAGGGGGCAATGTGAACTTCAGTTTACTCATAACACCAACAACACATGACATTTTATATGATATTTTATAAATATGATCTTTTCACGTAAGGTTATTATCAAACTTAACACCAAGAAATTTTAATGAAGTTACCTTATTTATTTATTTATTTGTTATTAATATGCAATTTAATCAAGTCTTCGTTAGTTTTCGATTATTGTTTTAATAATTATATAGTTAGTTTTTTCAAGATTTATCAATAATCTATTGGCAAGAAACCAGGAATGTACTTTTCTTAGTTCAGAATTGATTAAAAATCCTACGTTTGAAGGGTCATTACTGACAAGAAAAAGGCTTGTATCGTCAGCGAATAAGATAAATGATAAAATATTGCTAACATTTGACAAGTCATTTATATATAACAGAAACAATAAGGGTCCTAGTACTGATCCTTGAGGAACACCAAGTAAAATATCTAAGGAAGAGGAATTAAAATTATCAATATTTACAAACTGTTTTCGATTATTTAGGTAGTCTGTAACTAAAAGTAATACCCCTTATACCGTAAAATACAATTTTTCAATTAAAATAACGTGATCAATACAATCAAATGCCTTAGAAAGTTCTAAAAATATACCAGTTTAAAGTTTCTCCCTTTCTAAAGATTTAGCAATTTTTTCAGTAAAATCAATAAGTGCATGGAAGGTACTATAACCTTGCCTAAAACCATATTGTCGACGATATAAAATGTCATTTTGATCAATAAAATACATCAAATTATTGTAAATTATTTTTCCAATATTTTGCTAAAAAATGATAAAACTGATATTGGACGATAATTAGTTAAAAGTAATCTGCTTCCTTTTTTAAAAATAGGTATCACCTTGGCAATTTTTAACGAGTCAGGAAAGACGCCCTCCTCAATGGCACGATTGATAATATTGTACAACGGTTTAACAATTGCATAGCCTGATTTTTTAAGAACTTTTGGATGAATATTGTCGTAGCCTGGACTCTTGTTTGGATCTAACTTAGCTATGATTGATATAACATCATTAGTAGCAACAGGTTGGATAAATACAGAGGATCTATAATTTCCTTTTAACCACTGTGACATATTAATATGCGTATAATTTTCAGTTTCTTTACCAAAGCTTCTGGAGATAATTATAACAATGTGGGCGTATTCATCTTCATAATCGACGAATACAATAGTTCCTTCCAAAAAAAGGACAATTGCACAACAATGGGACCTTTGATTATAAACATACCTAAATACATTGTTTTCATGAAGTTGTATCTCATGTACAACATCTATGTATCAATCTAAGCCTTCAGTATATATATTTTAGGTTTGCGTATACGTCTTAAGGAAATGAACGGGCAATATTAGGTAGCTTTGTCCCAAGTCAGGGCCCAAAGAGGCCTTTCATTATAATACTTCATTACACACAATACAATGAGAAATGCTTTTTATTTATGCTCCTCACTTTTTTACATTTTGTAGTTTACTTTATGCTTAAATTCTTATGTTAGATACTCAATTTGATCATTGATACACTACATGTTTATGAATACATTTGTTTTGTATATCATGATATTTATTTTAAAAGTGGAATCAATAAATTAAATGAAATTAAAATTAATTGATAGACATCTCCTTGGAAGAAAAGAATATGGCCGTCATCTGGTTATAATGGGGTTAGATGTATCGTCCCATTGAAATCACCCTTCACCTCCCTTAGAGTACAAATTTATTTACCCCCCCCCCCCTGAACCCCCCTTTCTTCTCTCTCTCTCTCTCTTTATCTCATTTCTATACATTCTAAAGCAGGACCAACTGAAATGTTGGTCCTGCTTCAGAATGTATAGAACGGATACTGAAATTTTAACTAAATAGAAAATGAATCAAGGTTTTAAGTCAGGTTTGGAAGTGTAAACCGTACTGGAAATAACACAGCGCCCCATAGTGTGTGCCACAGTGTGGAACACAATATGAACTCACCATCACAGTGTTCAATTGACAATTTCAGCAGTGTGAATCACATAGGCCTATTCGCATAGTCGACCACCTGAACATGCTGTGAGCACTCACACTGTCGACGTGTCCACAATGTGAAAATAACCTCACACTGTTGAATTCGAGCATTTTAAGGGTGTGAAAATTATGTTCACATATTCCACTATAGTAGACACACTGTGATCACACTGTGTCACACAGTACTATTCTCAGCAGATATTTTTTTTCTTTTTCTTTTCTTAAACCGTAAACAATATTCTGAGGCTTCAAACGAAAATTTTGAATTAGACATTCTCTTATTAGTGCTTCGACGTATTTCCAAATTTACACAACCAGAACAAATGTAATAAATCACTCAACTTACATGTATTGCAATCACTTCAGATATCTTTGTTTCTTAAATTCCATTTTTTAAGTTACAGAGAGTAGGTAATTAATTACACATAAAATTGAAATTAAAATGGCCTTGGTATCATCTTGAATACCTTTGAGTTTCAGTGTCCATGTAAACAACCAAGAATTACTATTTTCTTCATCTAAAAATTCTCTTCGAAATAATTCGACCCTTGATCTTTCAACATTTAATTGCAACATCTCTTGATAAATTTGTTTTAACTCTAGAGTTAAAATTAAGCAATGTATTTACAGATGGCATACATGACTCATCATTAAAAAAATATATTTTTTTCATTTTCTAAACAAAGCAAGGTTATTTTCTTTTAGTTGTTCTCTCCAGAATTTTGTATTGACATAACCCAAACTGCATATTAAGTCAACCATTGTCCATCAAGATTGAATAACCTTTCTTTTTCACTCATTTAAAGTAAGAAAGTTATTCTTAGATACCACATCACCATTGAACAAAATATTTGACCGTACCCAGTTCCTAAATAGGAACATCGTTTCCTTACAGTGCCGGACGCAGGAAACATCATGCCCGAGCACGCAAACACCCTAGGGGGCTCTCGCGTCTAACCGAGGGTATTCAAGGGGAGCAGACTAGGGCGTTTAGACGGACCCGCGGTTTCCCGCGTGCTACGTAATATTGGCCGTGCCCGCACTTACCCTAGGGAATCGTAGGGTACGTACATTGCATTATGTTTACATGTGCATGTACTTTGGTTATCTTGTGGTAGATCATTATGTGTTCAAACTAGCGTGATCGGGATCTATTGTAGATTGAATTATTTGTTTTAGACGTATCCTTTCTTTCATTCTTTAATTTCTGTTTTCCCTTTTAATTCTTTTCCCTTATAATTTCTTTCCCTTTCTTCCTTCCTTCCTTTTTCCTTTCCGTTTTTCTTCTGTCTTTGTTATTTTTTCTTTCGTTCTTCCCTTCTTTCGTTCTCTTTTTTCTTACTTTTCTCTTTTCTCTCCTTATATTTTTTTTTAATTTACACATTCATTCATCTCCTGTTCCTTTATTTTTATTTTCTTTCTTTCTTTATTCATTTCAAGTAACGATAGAAACTGTTATCTGTCTTGTATTCTTTCTTTGAACCTTTTAATCAAACGTTTTTCTTTCAACTTTCCTTATTTTTTTTTCTTTCTTTCCTGTCAATTCATTTCTTGCTTCCCCATCTCTTTCTTCCGCTAACCCTCCCTTCCCTTTCTTGATATATTTTGTTAACAAGTCTAACATTGTGTGCCCTTTTTTGTTGATTTTTTTGGCCGGGCTCGGTCAATCCTATGGTACATACATGGGCCCAGTATGGCGCTTGTAACAATAAGTAGCTTAATATAAGTTACGAGCGAAATAAAAATCACGTTTTCATGGTAATCTAACATGAAGATAGATTTTGACGTGATCTTCAGAAATATATATCACACTTTTGCTTTGTCCCCCCTCCTTTATTTTGTTTGGTTGTAAACATTTAGGGGCCATAGGCCAAACTCATCCATATACAACAGTGCGTTACTCTTGATATTATAGTCATTAAAACCTAACAAATAACCACTAATTTTAATCAAATTGTGTGTTTATTCATATATCTTTCACACAACTCATAAATGAAAGGCAGTTGTGTACCGTTATCATCCAAATATTTCTAGGGGGGCACACTAAGATTTTTACATCTTAGCAAATATCATGTCATATATTTTTTTTCATTCATCTCAGTTTACTGACTCCTTTGTTTTCTTTTACTTCCCACTGGCTGTGGAACCACCCCCCCCCCCGTATGCTAGTTCTTCAACGCAAAGCTTAATGCAGGAATGGTCCAAATAGGGGACAGTGACAGAGTCCTTTAAAGGTTACTGATGAAGAGCCCCAATTGTAGGGGTCTTGAGTCTTGAACAGAGCCG
Organism: Lytechinus variegatus; assembly: GCF_018143015.1. NCBI lineage: Eukaryota > Metazoa > Echinodermata > Echinoidea > Temnopleuroida > Toxopneustidae > Lytechinus > Lytechinus variegatus. The sequence goes on from NC_054756.1 coordinate 21,983,877, forward strand.
GCGGTATCCTTCGAGATTTAGCAAGTTTAGACTTTCAAACTTTCTGATCATCAGATTCAATCCTCGGCAGCCCAGTAGTGTTATCTTGTCCCTTTCTTTATTTTCCAATTTAGAGTTTGGCTCATTCCATTCTACCTTCATTTTCTTTGCCTTTAATCATCTTAATTCATTTCTCTAATCATGCTAATGCATTTGTATATCGGGGAAAATTGTTCTTTCTCACAACATAAAAAGTAGACGCGCAAAAAGCGAACACCAGCAAAACAGGTTGTGCTCATCGATTTTTTTTTATTTGGTTTGTCAACAGTCTATGAGAGCCCTGCTCCCCGTCTACACCGACCCCTCTCCTATGATCACATCCGCTTACCAATTTATGACAGAATGTTCTTAGAAATCGGAGGGGGGGGGGCATTAATTATCTGATGCGTCAACAACAATGAATAAGGATATTCTTTTCAATTCGGTTCAAATCGGGTCTCTAAAACCCCCACCCTGTAAAAAGTAAAAATTTACCCCAATGTTGCAGATGTAACAAATTTGTCTTTTTGTTAACATCTGATTACATTATCTGCTCTCGATTGCAGTGTTAGTTACATCGGTAGATATTCGGATTGGGAAGATAATAATAATTAACATAATCAAAGTAAAGATTACTTGTACAACGCATATATTACGCGCAATTTTATACAAAATTATAAATGGGTTTAAAACGAAAATTTATATCCTTGATACACTTATATGATGATCGTCGAAGTAAAGATTAACCTATCATTTTTACGAGCTGCGGTTTTATATTGATAGATAAGTTGGATATCATTGAGGTTCTAGACATTTTTTCAATTATTTCATTTCAGTAAAACAAGATTTTCCTTCGAATACATTTTGTTATATGAATTGGAAATGATAAAACCAAATCACAAAACCAAACCAGAGCTTGGTACAATACATAATTCAGTGTTATATAGAAGATAAAAATAATAATACATGAGATTTGTAAAGCACACTTTAATTTAATTTTAAACATAGCATTATATGTTGGGAAGAGGGAAAGAATAGCTTGAGAGAGGGATTGAGAAAAACTAAACGATAAATTAAAATAAATTTGATGATGAGAGGTGCATATGAAAATGATATCCACAGATAAACCTCGGGAAAAGATGAGAGCTAGTGGTTGAGATAGATAAAGGTAAATCAGGAAGGGGATTAAACAATTAAGAAAATTGGAGAGGGGTTCCAGTATTTTGATAAGATAGTAATATCCTTTTCTCTCTTTTCCTTGTTTCTTTTCTTAGTCCCATTTCCTCTCTCTTTCTCCCCTTCAGTAACTTTTATCCCCGCTATTTCATCTTTCTCAATTTCCCTTCCTTTTTAATTTCTCACCCCTTATTCCTTCTCTTTATCCTCCTTTCTTTTATTTGCCTTCCACCTTCTCTCTTTTCTTTCTGTCTCACCTTCGCTTTTTTTCACCCCCTCTGTTTTCTCTCTCTCTAGCTTCTTCTTCTTGTTTTAATTTCCCCCTTCCTTATCCCTTCTCCATTTTACCTTTTCCTTATTTCTTTTCTTTGCCCCCCCCCTTCCATCTTTCTCCTCTTCGCCCCCCCCCCCCCCTCTATTCTCTTTCTCCCCTTTCCCCTTCTCTCAGTCCGGGCTCTCAGTTTTCTATTTCTCTTATCTCTTTCCTTCTCGTCTTCAATCCATCCCTTCCTTTTCGCCTTTTTCTTTCATTTTTGCTTTCTTCTTCTCCCTTTTATCTGCATCTCGTAGATCCGCACCTGAAAGGCATATCAGGGTATATAAAAAAGGATGGCCATGCAGGGAAAGAATAGAGTAAATAGTTCTAGGACGACCTCCGGAATGTAGGGTCAACATCGACAAATACCGGCTCCTTTGTCAGAAACTCATTATGTCAGTGAATGATATAACGGACACCACGGGGAGAATATTCATAGGAAATGACCATTTACGCTGGTGCCAGTGTGTAATCCAACACAATAAGTCATTCGGTGAAAAGCCTAAAATCCCAGTTATTAACCCAAAACTTTGTAATGTAATTTTCATAACAGATTTTATCCACGATAATCGAATGATTAATAATGATCGAACACTTATGCTTGATATGAGAAAAAGATAAAATGCAGTCTTGAACGAATGTGTCAAATCAGACCTCTTCTTTCGACTAAGAATGCACTGCCGAACATCCTAGGGAAAACACCCTAGGATAGACGCGGGCGCTCAATAGGGCACTCATTTCTTCGAGGAGCGGACGAGGGCATCTTCCCGCGTCCGCTCCCCTCAAATGCCCGCTACGGGCTACCGCGTTTGCCCTAGAGGGCACTGTGACGTTTCCCGCGGCCGGCACTGTATGTCTGATATTGTTGTTAAATCATAACATTTTTTTGCAAGTTTCTGCATTGAAATTACATTTTTCTTTTCCTTAACAATTTTTTTAAATGTAAAATAGATATATACATGTAATGTTTCACGATAAAACCTTAGAATCGTTTTCAATGACAGGATATAATGTGGATCACACTTAAAATTTCCTAAAATAAAACATCCACCTAATTTATCAAACCAATAATCGAACACCCATTTCCATTTTGACTTAGTGTCATTGAAATATTTGAAAAGCCATTTTAACTTAAAACTGTTTAATGTATACCTAGATTTGACATATTTAATCCACCATGTGACAAATCACTAATTACCATAGCTCTTTTTTCTTTGTGAATTTTTGATCCCCAAAGAAGGTTTATCATTAATTTGTCTAATTTTTTTAACCAGGTCGTTTGGACAAAAAAAAAATTGAGCAGTGGATACAAATTTAGACAATGTTAATGTTTTTAAGATAATTATCTTACCTTTATAGGTAAAATCTTTCTAATATATCAATTTCATCATTTGAACAATTAAGCTCGCAGCTTATAGATTTATGTCTGGTAAAAGATATACCAAGGCATTTAACATAATTCTCAGCCCATGGAATATTGCTTATCATTTCTAAAGGTTAATCTTTCCCGAACCACCTGACTAGTGATTTTTCCTTGTTTAAAGTAACACCTGAAACTATTCCAACCCCTCCCCCCCCAAAAAAAAAAACGGGAAAAGAAGAAAAAGAGGGAGAGAGGGAAAGAAACGTAGTAGGAAAGAAGAAATTATTGTTCATAATAATGTTATATTATAATTATGTTATGTTATATTACTTAAAAATAATAACTGTATGAAACATAATTATTTTTCAGAGCCTATGCCTTAATTGTTCCTGGCGCTCGCATTGTCTGTTTAACGAGATGTATAGTCCCGTTGTACTAAATCCTCCCATTTTCAAGTCAATATACACCAAATATATGTTTCCTGGCACTTCGAATCATGGTTATTTTATGTAGTTGCATACTTCTGTTTGATGACTACTTAAAGGTTACCGCATTTTAAGGTCTTAATATAAAACACTTCATGTCCGTGCTTACGTTCGCATTAGTGGATTGCTGAGATATGTCTGCTCTTCATGAATTCATAAAATCAGTCCTTAAAATGTAACTTTTTTTCTGATCTGAATATCAAAAATGTTCAGCCTGCGTTTCGCGCTCGCATAATTTGGTTAGCGAAATACGCATGGTCTTTGTGAATTCCCACAAATAAGCCTTAGAATTCCCCTCTTCAGTTCTGAATAAAATAAATTTCCAGCTCGTGGTTCGCACTCCAAATATTTCATTAGTGAGATGAGCATGATAATCATTATTTCAATGACTAAAAGTGCTTCAGGTGTTTAGATGTAATTCTACTAACATGAGCATGTACTTGGCACTTGCATTAAATGACTACGGTAAGATATGTGTACTTTTAATGGATTCCTTAAAGAAATCATCCTTAAAATAGCCCTTTTCTGGTCAAAATATACAAAATAATTCAGCTCGCGCTTTGCGCTGGCGTCATTTTTATTAGTGAAATACGTATGGCCTTCGTGAAGTCCAACAAACCTTAGAATTCTCCTCTTAAGGTCTACATTTCCTAAATTTTCAGCTCGCGCTCCGCGCATGCAATATTTGATTAGTGAGATGCGTATGATAATCATGATTACAATGCCTACAAATGCTTCATGTGTTAAGATGTAATTCTAACAAAATCAGCATGCGCTTGGCACTTGCATTAGATGACTATGGTGAGATATGTACACTCTTAATGGATTCTTAAAATATAGTCCTTACAATGTTCCTGTTTGGGGTTATATACAAAAAAAAATCAGATCACGAATTTCATTGGTTGGCTGCATAGGCTTGTATTAGTTGGCTGACTGGGCTTGTTTGGTTGCTTGGATGGGCTTACATTTAATGGGTCTCGATATGGTTGGTTGGGCTTGATATTGTTGGTTGGTTGGTTATTACCATACGGGTCCACGCTACACAAGCAGTGCTTTTAGTGGATATCCTACTTTCCAAGTTTTTGTTAAAGCTATTGTATTTTTTTATTCCTTGGTCTGTAATTGATTTATAGCTATATTTGATATGTATTTGATTGTTATGTGTATACGACGCATATTTGATTAATATTCGTATTAGTTATGATTTCCATGAAGGAAATTGAAAATTAACTTGTTTTGGTTGGTTTGATCGGCCTGCATTTATTGGTTAGGTGGGCTTCTTATGTTTAGTTGACTGATTAGCTATTATGATCATATGGATCCACGCTCTAAAAGTAGTGCTTTCAGCGTAACCCCTATTTTCCAAACTAATTTTTGTTATTAATATTGTACCATTTTGTATACTTTGTATGTGCTTGACTCGTAATAAAAATGGATATTTATTGGAATTTGTTTATGTACATGATGTATATTTAATTGATATTTGTATGTGGTTATGATGAACATGATGGAAATATAAACAATAACTTGAACTTGTTTTGATTGGTTGGATGAGCTTATATATATCGACTAGTAGGATTGATTTGATTGGATGGGCTTGCATTGGTTGGTTGGATGGGACTGTTATGGGTGGTTGGTTGGGCTTGGTTTAGTGTTTGGCCTGATTACTGAGTATTTATTTCTTGTATTGGTCAAATTTCAATACCAAGGTGAAGGACTGTATACTAATGATGCCAAGAAAATCAGGAGAGGGGAACCAAGCTTCCCAAGGTCTCCGTGCTTGAAAGTCCGGCTGGGTGTCTTCTTTCCGGCAGTTTCCCCTTCCAATATTTCACGTTCACGTCTTGAAGTATCTCCTCATTTCACACACATGAGATAGTCTTTTACTGAGTAGTTGATAAATGGAAAGAGAGGACTCCGCACCCCAGGAAACACCTCTCCTAGAATCCCGGTTGGATCTCTTCTTTCCCTTCTGGAAGGTCACGTGACCCAGTTTCCCCCCTTTTAATTTGACCTCCCTCGACGGGGTCTCAATTGTTTGATCCTGGCTTCATAAATATTGTTTAGAATTATGTCCTTGTTAACAAATTGTAATGTCGTTATATTAAGGGTATCTCCCCCAGGGGCAATGCAGTTTGAGAAACGGCAATTCATCATGTTCATGTTTTATCTACATTTATTCTCGCAATTGTTTTACCTGTAAACCAAGGTAAACAAAATCCTATTTTTGGGGGGACAAAGTGGGATTTTTATAATAATCAGATGCTCCTGTATTGTTGTATATCATTGCTTTTCTTGTAACATTGCGAACTTGGTAAAACCCTGAATTTGCAAACACACAAACAATTGAATAGCTCCTAAGCCAAACCACAAAAAAGAAGACAATCTGACCAGATTGAAAACGTAACAAATCAATGGTCATCCAATAACCGTTTGAAATGCAGTATTTCAGAATGGTTATTTAATCATTAGGCATACTTGTAAAACAAGACGCAACAAATAAAAACAATAATAGGTAAAAAAAGAAATCTAACGATCACCTCCTTTTTCTTATCTTCCCTTTTTCGTCTTTCTTCTGTGTCATTGGAGATTAAGAAACCTTGAACCCATGAACATACTTGCACAAACATGCGTGATAAGTGAAGAAAAATTAGTGTTCTAATAATTTTTAAATGGAATGGCATCACCACAGTGTAATAGGAAAGTACTGGGCGCCGTAACTCAAAGGTTACCGATTAATCGCTAAATGAAAACGACCAATCAAAATCACCGTTGCATGCGCATTTGGCTAATCGCTAACCTTTGTGTTACGGGACCCAGGTAGGAAATGCATGAAATGGTCTTTCGTAGAATAATTCTACGTAAGAACGAGATATCGCTCAACTGTTTCACAAAGTCGATTTGGGCGATACGAAGAATGGTCCCTGGAAAGACACCTCCAGACATGTCCTACGTAGGTATGATCTTCTTTGCACACCGCCCGCCACCGCAGGCATTGAGAGAAAACGCGTTTACGGCAAGCCACTCTGACATATCACCTTTATATATATTTTTAGGGGGTTGATGATGGATTTTATCTGGGATGGCGCCAAGTTATCTTTTAAATGGGGGCTAGTTGTTATCAATTTCACGTCGACTAGACGACCAAAAACGGATGTCATTTTAACTTCTCCGGGGTAATGTAGGCCGAAATATTTTTTTAATATGTTTTCTTTTATTCTCCCTCTATCCTATATCCCCACCCCTTTTCCATAATAAAAATAAACTTGAACTATCGAAATGGGCGAAATTATCTCTCTGACCCCTCATGCTATCTCATTATAAATAATTCAACGACATGAAAACAAACTTCTTTAAAAGAAATAATATAAGGAAAAAAGGCATGTTTATAGCGTTAAGCAAAAAACAAAGAAAAAAACCGATACAAAACTAAGATGTTGAACATTGTTTTTTGATGAGATTAATTTTCATCAATGAAAATTAATTCTTGGATTTGGGATAACTTGAGATGTGAAACAGTGACACAAAACAAAAATCTGCAGTATCAAAATAGCTCATTCTAAGATACAGATTAGGCTTAGCTAACGAATCCATCACAATCGTTACAAATGAAGATAAGTTCATCAAATAAAATATTATGGAAAATCCATACAAAGAGGCACATTTTAAATCGTAGGGTAGGCCCCTTTCGGCTCCTATGTAATGTTAAAAGGATCACGGTAGTCTCTACTCCTCCCTTAACTTTGAAATATTGTACATATATATTTTGTATATTCTTAAACCTTATATTCTTATATAAACTTCAAAAAAATTAAGTGATCAACTTTAGATATGACCAACGTTTATGATCGTTGTAATTTTTAGCATTATTTGTGCTTATACTACTTTCTCCATTGTGAATTGCACAACTTTTTCTATGTTTTAATTATTATTGCAAAGCACTACTTTATTTACTTGGCCATGTTTGCAGCAATGTTCATATTTTCCTTGTCATCGGTTACTCATCATGCATCTGAGGTACTCTATAAACACTCATATTTATTGCGTTATATCTGACAAATCAAATAAATAAATTAAATTTTTCACACGCAGCCTCTCATATTTTCCCTTTTAGCCTCGTACAATCAGACACTGTTGATTTTGTTTACTCCATTCAAACCCTATATTTACCTCAGCAAATAACATATTAACGCATAATTTGCAAATTTACAATTAAATGTAAGTATTCTATAAAAATACAAAATATTGAACTAATAAAATGTTGAAAATTACTAAGTTAAATCAATTGTTATACCGGACAAGGGTCTCTATCGTTGAAATATCAATGAAAGATGCCTCTAAAAGGACACCGTGTTCTAAATAAGGGAAATAATGAAAAAAATCGATTTTATTCAGTTATGTTTGTGAATCTTTGAGGTTTTTTCTCTTTTTACCTCATAAAGTAAGCTCCATACATCAATTCTACAATCAGTAATGAATAAAACATCATTTGATCTCCTTTTATTGAAATAAATGATTTTATGAAAAGTCGTCATTCCGAAATAAAAGGTTCAGGTGACGATGAAGACTAAATATTTTTCCGATAATATCGATGTCAAACGATGTCGCGGACTTGGAAGACAAAATTGCCTTCGTGAAACGGAAAGCGCTGATTTGTCGCCAATCTTCATATCTCGGAAGAATGGTCCTAGGACGTTCCTACGTATCGCTCATCTCGTCATGCAACAGGCCCCTGGTCATGATTGTCTCGGTGAATACGTTGACGTTGACCCCCCCCTTTATCGTATTCATGTCGCTCTTTATCTTGTTTATTAAGCATTTATGGCTATATATCGAAAACTGTTTCGGTTCGAAAGTTGTTATTACCTATTTTGCTTAGAACAATGATGTGTCTTAAGTGATTGAAAGAAACACAAAGTCAAGTGGAAGTCTCGGTAAGAAAATAAATACAAATCAAATTTTCGGTGAGTCAAAATAGAAATGGTAAGACGCGATTTTGCGCATCGTAAGAGTATATTTAAAGCTTGTGTATAGTTTTGGTAAATCCACCAAAATGCACCTATCACTATTCCAATTCATTGCTAGCTAATATGAATGGATATGCCCTATAACAGTTATGATGTGGAGGATATGAAATGAAAATGTATTTTACAGGATAAATTGTGCGATTTTACATGGAAATTTATTTTGATCGGGTCACCCGATCAAATTAAAATATCTGTGTTTTTGTCTTTCAATTAAATCCTATTCCAAATCATGGAATGGGCTGAAACTTTCAAGATATGTTCTTTGTAACTTTTGGATATCTAATCACTAAATTTATAAAATAAGTGTTTGAATGCCCATTTTTTTAATTTAAAACAAGCATCGCCGAGAGAGGGCGCTATATATCCAAGATTTGAATATTTGAAATTTTCTCAGAGAAGTGCAGTTGGAAAAATATCTAACGGTCTCTACGCTTCAGTAAGACTGTCAAATTAGATGATATTCGATTATCAATCACATTATTGACCCTTTACCAAAGCTATACACAGGCTTTAAGTAGAATGCGGCATTAATAAACCAGTTCGTAGTTCCACTCTGCGCATGATCAGAGGAAGGGCATTTGTACCAAAATGACATGGTGGTTTAAGAATTAATGAGAATGTCTTGATATATATTTATATGTTCATATATTCTTTTGAATTGAGTTTTTCATTCACATCTACAAAAAAAAACGATGCGTCCATGAATAACTGGTATATTTCACAGTTTGCCCAGTACACTGTACAACATAGCCCAATATGCATTCAAAATAGAAAAGCAACAAACACCTTCATAGAGTGTTCATTGATGTGCTATTCTAGTCACCTGGTCTATTCAATTTCTTCATCCCGCTATTTAAGGCATGCATACGTAATATCTTGGTTTGAAATCTGCCTATCTTAATATGCTTAATGAAAGAAATGAGAGGTCATTTGTCCAAAAAGTGTCCATGAATTAACTACGAACTGGTCTATTACACGACTGACAATTTCGTAAAAGAAACGGCGATGCCCGTTCTTAACAGTGTAAAAATATTTCCGCACCGTTGAAATTGAGTACTATAAAGTCCACTATGTGAACACAGTGTGACAGTGGACACAGTGTGTTACACTGTTCTTTCCAGCAGGGGCAATATGTCAGTACGTGTTGTAAAGAAACGTATATCCCAGTGCACACCATGTGGGAGAAGGGGGTTGTGAAGACATATAATCCTTGCAGGATGTAAAATCCATTTTTTGTTTTTCCCTTTTTTGTTTAAACGTACCATAGCAAATTTGTAAACACGAACATTTTCTGCGGTGCGCTTTCTTCAGGATCTGATTGCTCATGTTATGCATCAACGAAGTGATCTGCGTTTGCAGTTCGTAACCTTAGATGTCTGGCCCTCAGCGATTTGAGGAGATAACGTGTCGATGATGTAATAATGTCTGAAAGCTAAATATAATTATTGATAAAGAATTGAAAGTGAGTATTTATTGTATACACACTTGAAAATGGGTGGAAGTTAGTAAATCACTTTTGGATTAAACATGTGTGTTGAATTTGATACGAAATTTTATAGATCACGAACTCAATGTGCTGTAAGTGAAAAAAGGAAAAATTTCATAAATTTGAATATGTAATAAATATCAAAATTCATGGAAAGCTTCCATTTAAAGCTTTTAATAAGCTTTCTTTGAGATATAATTGAAGTTGAACAATGTGAATAGTAAATTTTCCAAGAAGCTTATAATGGTTTTGGTTTAGAGCAAAGACATAAAAAAAATCCTTTGCCAAAACTGAAAGAGACAAAAATGTCAGTCTTTAATTTTGTATAGCAAAATTGGGTAGTCTATTAAGCATCTTATTAACAGTATCCTAACGACAAGTTAGTCTGTAAGGTGCAATTGATTTACTTTCTAGTTACATAAAACATAAATCCATTTTTTTAAATGACAGCATAACTTAGAAAGTATATAGACCTAGTTCATGAAACTTAGTCATAACGTTAATCAAGTATTACCGAATATCCTGCCTGAGATTCAGGTCACATGATTAAGGTCAACAATCATTTACGGTCAATGAACTTAGGCCATGTTGAAAGAATCAACATCAAAATCTTAACCAAAGATAAAGTTTTTGAAATGTCATTATAATATAAAAAATATATGAACCTCGTTCATGAAACTTGAACGTAGGGTTAATCATCAACCTGTTTGAGCTTCAACTCACATGACCAAGGTCAAAGGTCATTTGGGGTCAATGGACATTGGCCAAGTTGGGGGCATACGTTGAATTATCATCATAACTTTGAAAGTTTATGAATCTAATTCATGAAACGTGGACATAGGAGTTATCGAGTAACACTGAACACCCTGTTCGAGTTTCAGGTCACATGAGCAAGGTCAAAAGTCATGTATGGTCAACGAACTTTAGTAAAGTTTGGGGTATGTGTTGAATTACCATCATCACTTTGAAAATTGAAGAATCTGATTCATGGAACATAAACATAAGAGTAGTCAAGTATCACTGAAAATCCTGTGCGAGTTTTAGGTTACATGGCCAAGGTCAAAGGTCATGTAAGGTCAACGGACTCTGGCCAAGGTGGGGTTTTTTGTTGAATTACAATCATTTCTCTGTAAGCGTATTGGTCTAATTCATTAAACTTGGACATATGAGTAATCAATTTCCCTGAACATCCTGTGCGGGTTCCAGGTCACATGACCAAAGGCAAAGGTCATTTAAGGTGATTGAATTCTTGCAATTTTGGAGGTATTTATTAGATTGCTGTCATAACTTTCAGAATTTATTGATACAGTTTATAAAATGTGGATATAGCGGTAATCAAGTATCACTGAAAAGTCTTAGATCGCATTATCAAGGTCAAATGTCATTTATTGTCAATGAATGTAGTATTGTATGCTCATATGAATGGCAATGTGGTGAATAATTATTTTATAGTAGTTTTCAAAATCAGCACTGCCGCTTTATTGAATCGCGCGATGCAGGTGAGACTGCCAGAGGCGCTCCCTTTGTTATGAGTCAGATATATGAATATTTAATCGATTGAAAATTACACTTTGAGAAGAAATTACACGTTTAATAACAGAGGATTTAGTTTTTGTTCATGAAAAATTACATGTACATTTAATTAATAGACAATTAGCAAGCTTATCTTGTTATTTGGCACCTTAATTTATTGTTTACACCCTGTTAAAGTTGGGCAAGGATTTGTATGGTTGCCACTTTCCACCGAATAATTGTGAATTTTGATGTGTTCAAATTGTCATTCTGAATTTACTGCCTTTTCATAAAGTTCAACTTAGTAATATTCTTGGCCTGCCTTCCTTCTTAGGATTGATTTCGATAGATAGTAACTTTGTTTTCAGACGCTCAATGGATTTAGAAGAAAAAGAATCTCAATTCAATCTGTTACTTTAAACGATGAAAGTAAATTTGATATTTTTAAGTGAGAATAGTTGGTCAAACTTTGAAGACAAACGTGAATACATGACAGCCGGTTCACACAAATACATGAAAAACAGTTCACACAAGGTTATTCATTTAAGTGCATGTTTAATTCAGTATGCGTTCAATTAGATAGCTCAAAATTCATGTACGTTGTTTTTTATTTGTTATCTTTAAAGACTGAATAAAATACATAGAACTATCTCAATCTCAAAAAAGGTTCACATTTCAGCTTCCTCTCTGTACTACCCAACTATTCTTAATTGATATTTACCACTTATAGTGATAATGTAAAACGTAATGTATAAGGCTGGGTTCACAATAGAAGTATACTTTTCGGTAGACGATCCACGTTTTCGAAGGTCAAATAGCTTAAATTGAACTATAGGATTACCTAAAAGATGTTCACATTGAGGATACTATTCGGAAATGCCGTATAGCTCCGTTTATTATAGTATAGTATAATAGGAATCAAACTTGTTCGATTTTCGTGCAGCGTATACCAACCAGCTCGGATATGGCAGATGGTGTGTTGTGGTGAAATGAGGTAAATTACAAATAAAATAATTTCTTGGTCCTTATTTTATTGAAATTTCATAGCACATGCCGTCATATAATACCATCGCTTCAAGATTACAATGTCAAAAGCCCCATATTCTTTTTACTGAAAGTACAATATCTCGTGCATATTTTGCGTGATTTATATGGGCTTCTCAATTTCCTTTTTTTAAACCAAGAAATTATTATTATTATATGTTTAATTATGTGTTTTATTGGTATTCAAAATCACATATAATCACAATATTTACAGGTAATTGGAAATGATTTCAAATAGTTCAAAAGCAGTAAAATCACAAAACAAAGATGAAATAAAAAATAAATGAAAAACAAAATGGTGACATAAATCAAAATAAAACATTGGACGATACAGTTTACTCTATAGGGAATACACATCGAGATGAATTTACATGTATACTCATTTGTAGCATATTACTCTGTGCATTGTACAAGTCTCAATTTAAGATGCAAAACTAATTGGAATGGAAAAGGGATAACTACCTGTATCTAAAATAAAAATCATAACCAAGAAATTATTGAAGACACAAGGTCGAAATGGCTGAACCAACCCACATCGGTTAGTTTAACCGTGTTGCTGTGCATACTTGTAATTGACTCATATCTAATTACTTAATCATACATATGATTAGTTGAAAATATATATTTAATCAAAGAAAATACCATTTATAAAATGATCCCTTTATTATTCGATTTTGATTTGAGGTTACAAAGATTGGATGGGGGAGCAGAATTAAGATACATCCACCATTATATGATGACATCAAAACAAAATGTATAAATGGTAACATCAATTAGGCTGGTACACGTTTGAAATATTGAAACATATTATATTTGGAAACATAACCAGACATATCCAATAACCCTCATCCCCTGGCCCCCAAAAATGAATAAATATAATTTTAATTTTGAGTGTGTGATTACATATTTCTCAAATAACCCCATGTTGATCAACCACAATAATAAATCACTTTTGTTTTACTCTTTAATTTTGTATCTAAATCGGTTTATTAAAAACAATTAGGACATCTATAGCGGCTGAAATTCCGAATTGCAGAACCCTTTATAAAATTTACATGTACATTAAAAAATACATTCAACATCAATTAAAAAAACATGAATTTGTTCAGCAAACACATAGAAATGATGTTCATCATGTGTGGGACGCATGCATTAAATTGCGACATGCATCTCTTAATGCTAAACAAAACTTTAAAATACATGCAGCCAAAATCATAACAACACTGGATTCTGAATAACGATAAAGAAGCACGGAACGGAGGGGGAAAAGGAAAAGAGACTATAAGCATTATAAGAAAGAGGAAAAAGGGGTAGAGAGCAAGAGAGGGGAAGAGCGGAAAGATTGGGGCGAGAGGGGGAGGGAGAGAGTGTGTGCGGGTGTAACAATTTATATTATGATATGTACATCCAGCTAGGTTTGAATGGATCAATATAATGTGTACATTATTAGAGTTACGTGTAAGTGGCCGCAATGAAATGAAGCATACACAATACAAAGAGACAATCATAATATCCTAATATTAACATAGATACTGATCGTACATGCATTTAGAGATTAAATTGTGTTTTAAATTAAAAAAAAAGTTTTGCATATGACATGTAAAAATGAAAATTGGAATATAAATGCATTTTGAGGCAATGTTTTCAAATATTGGCCCTGAGCAACATGACCACCTGGTCGGCTGCAAAATGGCCGCTATCTGAAAATCTAAGATGGTTGCCATGCTTTATTCATTGCAGTCTTTTTATCCAGTTCAATGTAATGTCGAATTGCCATTGCTTTTGCATAGCATGGGTTGCATATTCAATATCTTCATGGACAGTGGATAGTGGCAATAAACTGATTATCGCTCTACTATTAAAAAGACGCTATACAACTGTGGAGTTCGGAAACACCTTTCCGAATACAAGATAATGGTATTGGGGGAAACCAAAGTGGACGTTGCCATGTGCACCCGGATAGAGCTAAGCAATAAAGTAAAATTATAAAAGAGCAAACCTAAACTGACTTATCTGTCTTTAAAAGGTGGACACTAATCTTGAATAGAAGGCATGGGAAGTTTTGAAGAATAATATACCTTATCGGAGGGAGTGTCTGGTAGAGGGTTAGAACAGCTTGGTTTGGGAATTCTGGAAGAATAGTAGGGCCCATGTGGAAACTGAGGAGATACATTCGGGCGGTTTGGGGTGAGGCACCCTTCTTCGTCCTCTATGATATCTTCCTCATTCTTGGACAATGATTTGATGGGTTTTACATAGGTGTACTCATGTAATTCGTTTAGAGTACTAGTGGGTTTGCAGGATGATTCTGATACCCCGTCAGAGGGAGTACCGTCTGGTAATTGGTTAGAACATCTTGGTTTAGGAATTCTGGAAGAATAGTAGGGCCCATGAGGAAACTGAGGAGATACATTCGGGCGGTTTGGGGTGAGGTACCCTTCTTCGTCCTCTATGATATCTTCCTCATTCTTGGACAATGATTTGATGGGTTTTACGTAGGTATACTCTTGTAATTTGTTCAGAGTACTAGTAGGTTTGCAGGATGATATTGATACCCCGTCGGAGGGAGTGTCTTGTAATTGGTTAGAACATCTTGGTTTAGGAATTTTGGAAGAATAGTAGGGCTTATGAGGAAACTGGTGAGTTACATTTGGGTGGTTTGGGTTGATGTACCCTTCTTCATCTTCCACAATATCTTCCTCATCTTTGGACATTGAAGTGATATGTTTTACATAGTGGTACTCATGTAACTCGTCCAGAGTACTAGTATGTGTGGAGGATGCTTCTGAGGTTGGTCCACGCATGCGTGGTGTTGTCGGAGGCGGTCTGGGACGTTCTACTGGCCCTGCTTCGACGTAATCGTGGTTTTTAAGCTCATTTCCTTCATGGTCATGCAATGCCGGAGTTTCTTCAACACCACCACCAGAGACACCAAGGCATCCGGAAGAGGGAGTTTGATTTAGTCCTTGATTCTGTCGACCAGGTTTCGGTGACTTTCCGCTATGGGCTTTCCTGTCTGAGACATGTCGCTGAATAGGGACCATTGTGACGTTTCGACGAACAGTGATCTGCCTTTAAGGAAACCAAAACCCAAGAGAAAAAACAATCTTATTGGAAAGAGTAAAATGAGAGGAACAATTTAAAAAAGTTTCATCAAAACCGGTAATAAAATGAGCAAGTTATGGACTTGACAAGTCTCGTTGTTCTTCCTATGGGGATCGTCAAATTGGGAAACGTGCTTCAAAATGGCTGATTTTGTGGACAACTCTCCAATTGTTTTGTACACAAATTTTAAGATTTTCCTCATTATCTTTCAAATTGCTTCTTGCCTCCTTTTGAGCACATTATGCAATGGGAAAATACAAAATAAAATTCACACCACATATATACGACTTTCTGACAAACGTATTCATTTCTTTTATTGTGAATGATTCTGCAGTGAAGCCCCATTCTGTCATTCTAACGTATGATAAATTTGTTACTTAAAAGGCTCAAGATCTAGAAATCTATAGCCTAGCCCTGGGCCTAGGCTACTCTAAAATGCTGGTCATAAGTGGTAAGAAAGTTTTTTTTTATGTTATAGGCAGTGTATACAGCCACATACATTTGGCCACACGCGTGTGGTTATATACAATACTAGGCCGGTAAGCACTAAATAGGTACCAATCCTGCAGACGCAAGTCATAAAAATATTCTTAAATATTTAAGGATTAGGATGAGGATTAGGGTTAGGATTAGGATATTAGGGTTTCAGCTTGCGTCTGCAGGATTGGTACCTATATAGCGCTTACCTACTAGGCACGGCTGAGGATACCGCTACACGCGTCACTCTTTTCTCATTCTTTCCGACATCTGCCATACTTATATATGATTGAGCAACCTTTAATTCAAAAAGTACAAACAACCGCAATCTAATGTACATTGTAAGGTACATGAGCAATGTACTTATATATTTAATTCTGACCCAATACATGTAATCATAACATTTCTATATCACAATAATTGCCTCTTGACTGCTTACTGAATACACCGTGTTCTAATACATTTTTCCATTTTATAGTTAGATTTGGATTTCACTCTGTAATGATTATTGAAGTTCTTCCTCCAGTTCAACCCAAGATGCTTAACTTAATTGAACCTCCTATCTATATTGAAAGAGAAGTCTGCTATGAATCAGTTGTCTAAATATATTTCATCAATAAACTGCTTGGCTTTCAGTGTGAATAGGCAGTCTAGCTGTACATACAAGATTGTCACCCCCTCCCCCTCCCCCCACACAATTTGATAAAGAAAAAAGACTCCTACCCCCTGTGCTGCCACGGGTAATTGCTGCTAGTTATTGAAAAAAAAAAACCGTCTTGAAATTTTGAAGTTTGTAGGTAGACTTACAAAAAATAAGATGACCAATGGATCCAAAAATAAGTAAGGTACTTATTTTTGGTTTGACGTGATCATTATCAATCCAATGTGCTCTATGGCGGCGTCGCATTTTCCCTGGAGGTTGCCATCGTCATCATTAACCGGGCGCGCCCGTATTAAAGTTCATATTAATTGATAAATATGTTCCCTTACTTCTTTTATATTCGCATAAATTTATCTAGAACCTTCTCGATTTTCACTGGTCAGATCAGGTCTTTTTAAAACTTCCTCATTTTAGTTGATTATCATGAATAACTTGAATTTCGCCACTTCAACAAAGAGTTATTTCTGTGTATCAATACAAATACCTTTCATGTTTTTACATGTTGTATATTCGACAAGATAAGATGTGATTAATGTAATTACAAATACTAAAACTCACTTTCTGCCAGTCCATATGATGACAAATATGAGCACGCCAATGGGAGTGACTGTGATTAAAGAGATGTAAATCAATTCGCGCTTGTTACCTGAGAAAAAATAGAGACCAAATATAAAACGTCACTGTAATCGTAACCCAAAATAAATAATCAATAAAAATACACAATGGATAACAAACAAAATGAAGTTCTCGCTGATAAAGGTAATTCATAAAATTGCCATGCCTAGGTTTTGTTTGTCGGCCTTTGCTACGAGCAATGATGGCACTCACACGCAAAGTCCCAGGGCTATCTTTTTTTTCAGGTGAATGTCAAACTTATTTTCTTAATCTAATCCTTTCTTCAAAAATGTCATTCCTTCAAACATGTCAACAACAACCATAATCAATTTTAAATTACTTTGAAGTTTGGATAGTAAGGATTTTTTGCAGCCTTTTTTATTTACAATGGATGCATCGTTAATTTTATTTGCCCATAGTCGCCGATTAAGAACTGAAATGGGAAAACTATAAAAGGACCAGTCTTACCATTATCATTTGACGTCACATTTTCTTTGTCGTCGCCATGGTCGCAGATCGTGTTGTTTGAGCTATTTGTGGACACTGGAAAGAAATGATACATGAAAAAGGCCCCGTCTCAATTATTGTGACATAAACAACTAAGTACGGATTGAAGGAAAGGGATTAACGGAAGGTGCAGACATGAGAATGTATGCCTCTCAATAAAATTATGAGAAACAATTGAAAATCCGTCATTATCTCGCAGATATATATTCTTTCAGCATAGTTAATTTCAAAGTACGTTTATTTCTACTGATTACATCTTTAAGATAAGTGTTGTATTATTATTACTACCAGATCTGCCTATCATTTTTCTAGCCTATCCGGTGAGTACGGAAGCAGGAATAGATCTAGGCTAGACTCAGTCTGGATTTGTGTTGGACTTAGGTCTACTTTAAGTGTTAAATAGTACGCCTAGGCCTATAACGTTAAGCCTATTGACTGTAGTGTAGAAGAAGTTCGGCTTCATATAAATGAATCGTAGAAGAGGCCTGCTTTGTAACGAGCAAGTAGGCCTGTCTACTAGGCCTATAGATTTCGTACAAAATCAGGTTCCTATTGGTCAGGAGTCGTTTAGTTAGGCTCTGAGTCCTTTTCAATTCATGGCCCGTCAATACCCCCCTCCCCCCACCCTCTGGTTTTCACGTTAGCACGCGAAGATCCTATAGGCCAGGCATAAGAGTAGTTTATAGTTAATGTAGTCAGGCTAACATGGTTCGATGGGGGGGGGGGGTAATTGGCTTGATGACACAATTGGGGCCTAGATTTACATGTAGGTCAAATGTCAAGCCATAAGACATAACTTGGACTTGGCCTGGAATCAATTTTAAACTTGGTCGAAGCGGTTACGATCATTCAAGGGAGGGGTTATAGTCATAAGTCAAGCACGGGCCTAGGCCTGTTCCTACTTGACTTCTTGTTTTAGTGTCAGAACTAGGTGTGTCATGGAGATTTTGAGAATGAGTTCAACAATTTAAACGTTCATTACCGTAGCGTAGGCCCTAGTTCATGGCTATGGTTAATACGGATGTAAATACATTTTCACAGCATTGAGGTTCTAAAACTTTGGCCAGTATCGATTTATATTTACGATGGAAAATCAGAAGAAAAATTAAGTCTATCAATATAAAATTGGTTCTAACATTACAGCTTATTCTAGGCCTAGCTTTTTGCAAAATGGTGAGAATAACAGAGGGTCTACTAGTGATTGGCGAAAAGTTCAAACTTTTTCGGTATTGAGAAATAACTGAGTGGGAAATGTCACTTTGTTGTAAATTCACAAGTTGTCTACTGCAGGAACTCGGACTACAATTTAATGGTGACACCACAGAGTGAAACTTGCCTAGGTCTAACGTTAGATCTACAGTGCCGGCCGCGGGAAACGTCACGCCCGAGCACGCAAACAGCCTAGGGGGCTTTCGCGTCTAACCGAGGGTATTCAAGGGGAGCAGTCTAGGGCGTTTAGACGGGCCCGCGGTTTCCTGCGTGCTATATAATATTGGCCGTGCCCGCACTTACCCTAGGAAATCCTAGGGTACGTACATTGCACTATGTTTACATGTACATGTACTTCGATTATCTTGTGATAGACCATTATGTTTTTAAACTAGCGTGATCGGGATCTATTGTAGGTTGATTTTTTTATTTAAGATGTTATTTGTTTTCTTTTCTCTCATCCTTTCTTTCATTCTTTAATTTCTGTTTCCCTTTTAATTCTTTTCCCTTAATATTTCTTTCCCTTCTTTCCTTCCCTGTTTCCTTTCCGTTTTTCTTCTGTCTTTGTTTCTTTCAAATAATGAAGGAATTATTTTTCTTTCGTTCTTCCCTTCTTTCTTTCTCTTTTTTCTTACTTTTCTCTTTTCTCTCAATATATTTTTTCTTTCACACATTCATTCATCTTCCCTTCCTTTATTTTAATTCTTTCTTCCTTTATTCATTTCAAGTAATGACAGAAACCGTTATCTGTCTTTTATTCTTTCTTTCAACCTTTTAATCATACCTTTTCCTTTAAATTTTACTTCATTTCTTTCTTTCTCTCAATTCATTTCTTGCTTCCTTCTTTCTTCCACTAACCCTCCCTTCCCTTTCTTGATATATTTTGTTAACAAGTCTAACATTGTGTGGCCTTTTTTGTTGTTGATTTTTTTTTGCCTGGCTCGGTCGATCCTATGTAGTGCTTTGCCGATTGTCCCGTATTTAATTTTGTGAAATCTGGTCACCCCGGCTGGAACGTCGAAGCTATTATCGCAATGAATCTAAACTTTTCGACATATAGATACATGCATGTACTCTCAAACGAAGGCCTTCCCCGAGTCTTGACATTTTTTCAGTGCTCATTTATCCTTTCCTTTCGCTGGAATAGTCACAATGATCGTTGATTACGATACAACGTTATGACATCGGTCATGCGCGAGGTCGACTCATGATATTTCACCGCCTCCTTTTTGTGCCACGATCTTTCTTTGATTTCTTTAAAGGGGGTTGTCGATTACGATCCGACGTTGGTGTGTTCTTTCGACATCACATCATGCACGGTAGGCAAGAGCCCCGCCACTTATTGTCATTTTATCTCATTTCGGTATTGATATTTTATAAACCTTTATCATAATAAGCGGGGTAGGGGGGGGGGGGAGAGCAAAAAATCCCTCTCATATCGGGGAAAATTGTTCTTTCTCACATCATAAAAAGTAGACGCGCAAAAAGCGAACACCAGCAAAACTGGTTGTGCTCATCGATTTTTTTTTATTTGGTTCTTTTGTTATTGTCAACAGTCTGGGAGAGTCTTGCTCCCCGTCCACGCCGACCCCTCTCCTTTGATCACATCCGCTTCCCAATTTATGACAGGATGTTCTTAGAAATGGGGGGGGGGGCATTAATTTGTTGATGCGTCAACAACAATGAATAAGGATATTCTTTTCATTTCGGTTCAAATCGGGTCTCCCAAGCCCTCACCCTATAAAAAGTATAAATTTACTTTAATATAACATCACTTTTAGGTTTGTCTTTTAGCTAAAACATCTGATTTCTTGAGAGAGGGATTGAGGAAGAAACACATGCAAGATGTTTTATTTTGCTGATTGATATATTTCCTGTAATAAAACATGGAAACGAAATTTAAAACTAATTTTTCATTGTTATTTTTTGCGGAATCGTAACAAATTCAATTAATTTTAAAATGATAAAACCAAGTCACAATATCCTGTAATACAAAATTAAGTTTTACGTGGCAGATCAAAATAATAGTACATGAGATTTTTAAAGCGCACTTTCCATCTTGATTATATGCTCAATGCGGTTCAGAGCAGAACAACAACAAAAGGTATTTGCTTATATGTATCTATTAAAAACTTTCCTAAGGCATTTAGCTTCAATGTTTAAACACGTACCCAAGCAAAAGTATGTTTTCGAAAGCTACTATGACGTATTGTATGGAATGGGTACTTAACGAGGTAATTATCACTTGCCGACAAAGCAAGAATGGAGCTATACAAACCATTCTTTTCTTTTGTTAAGAATTTTAGCGGGTGCTCACGCAAACGCTAACTATCAAACCTAACTATTCTTTTCGGGGAACAAAGGAGTTAGTTAAGCCAAGTTGAAGAATAAAAGCCCGTCCCGGTTCACCTCTATATAATATAGTCGAAAATCCCTTTAATCATCACGCGTGAGCATTACTGAATAAAACAAGTTTCATAACTATATCCTTTTCTATCCTTTTCCTTGTTTCTTTTCTTAGGCCTTTTCTCTCTCTCTTTCTCCCCTTCAGTAACTTTTATCCCCTCTATTTCATCTTTCTCAATTTTCCCTTCCTTTTTAATTTCTCACCCCTTATTCTTTCTTTTATTTCCCTTCCACCTTCCCTCTTTTCTATCTTAACTTCGCTTTGTTTATCCCTTCTGTTTTCTCTCTCTAGCTTCTTCTTGTTTTAATTTCCCCCTTCCTTATCCCTTCTCCATTTTACCTTTTCCCTCTTTCTCTTCTTCACCCCCCCCCCCCCCCCTCTATTTCCCCTTCTCTCAGTCCGGGCTCCCAGTTTTCTATTTCTCTTATCTCTTTCCTTCAATCCATCCCTTCCTTTTCGCATTTTTTCTTTCATTTTTGCTTTCTTTTTCTCCCTTTTATCTGCACTGAGTGTAGATCCACGCCTGAAAGGCATATCAGGGTATATAAAAGAGGATGACCATGCTGGGGAAGAATAGAGTAAATAGTTCTAGGACGACCTCCGGAATGTAGGGTCCCGGGGGCCACTTCCATTCACGAGTGGATACCATGCGCGACCACGGGGTCTCGAAAAGCACCCTAAACACGTAATTTCCATATTCTGAAAATGCACCCCTTAACAAGTATTGGCGTGTGAAACCCTACCCTTAACAAGTATTGGAAACAAAACGATACTCTTGGCAAATATTCCCTGAAATGAACCCCTAACAAGTACAGGAATGTTTTATTGTTACGGGTCCTTCGGTCGTCGGCTTTACCTTATTTGGTTTAGTACGACCCCACCTTCTACACCTCGCGCAAATCGGACTCTAAACACGAAGCGTTGGGGCAAAAAGGACATCCTTTATAAAACATTTTAATTTTGTTTTATCATCCCGACAATTTCGACCCTAAACACGTAATTTTCCTAGTGAAATAGATACCCTTTTTTCATTATTTTTGTGTTTTTGACACCCTTATCACGTTACGTACGTAACGTGCCCTATCGTGAAAAAGACATCCTTTTTACGTGTTTTTTTGGTCGCGCATGGTATCCACTCGTCAACGTAAGTGGCCCCCCGGGTGTAGGGTCAACATCGACAAATACCAGCTCCTTTGTCAGAAACTCATTATGTCAGTGAATGAAATAACGGACACCACGGGGAGAATATTAATAGGAAATGGCCATTTACGCTGGTGCCAGTGTGTAATCCAACACAATAAGTCATTCGGTGAAAAGCCTAAAATCCCCGTTATCAACCCAAAACTTTGTAATTTTCATAACAGATTTTATCCACGATAAATGATCGAAAACTTATGGTTGATATGAGATAAATATCACATGCAGTCTTGAACGAATGTGTCAAATCAGACCTCTTCTTTCGACCAAGAATGCACGGCCGAACATCCTAGGGAAAACAGCCTAGGATAGACGCGGGCGGTTCCCTAGGGCACTCATTTTCTAGGGGAGCGGACGCGGGCGTCTTCCCGCGTCCGCTCCCCTCAAATGCCCGCTACGGGCTACCGCGTCCGCCCTAGGGGCACTGTGACGTTTCCCGCGGCCGGCACTGTACTTACAGTAGACGCGGTTTTACATGTCGGTTTTGGGGATAGATCAGCTGGTTCAGTTAGGCCTATACAAGTAGTATTTGACCTCTATGACCTTTTCTGGATATATTGGCCAGCAAAAGCTGTGTTTTCGGTCTAAAAATTATGTGGATAGACCGGTAGTGGAAGAGCTTATAGATATACGTCTACTCAGCTTTCAAATGAACATCTGCAACTGCGCCAGGCATGATATTGTTGAATCAGTAATATGAAAGGTAGCGGGTGTGGCTTGGTATTATGACATGTGATTGTATGGATTTCTTTCAGTCTTAAAAAGGAAAATACCTAGAGTTGATAGCATTAAAAATAATACTATTCATTGCTGATGATAATGATGCAATGTGATAATGATTATAAATACATCCACCTTGCAACAAGCAGTTCTGTTTATACATTTACGCCTTGAAAGGGGGTTGGTTTTTGGAATTCATGTTGCATGAATCGAATGCCGATGCTTGGTAGAACTGTGAGCTTGAGGTTTCGAGGAAACATGGTACAGAATAGTAGACTTACCATGCACATAATAATCGGATGTAATTTCGAACTAGCTTGGAACCCCAAAATTAGTTTAGATTGAAGTCAAAGGGTTCAACGAGCAGTTATAATATTATATATAGGCCTCCTAATAAGAAACCTTTATGTAATTAGAGTCGTTTATGTACGATGATTTTGTATGGATTATATTTTTTGAAAAAGAAATAGAAATGCTTAGCCCCTATTGGAATATAATTGAATTACTGGTTTTATAAATTACAAATTTTGCATGTTAAACTCGGGTGTCGAATACTATACTCGTACTATACTCGCATACTTATGTTCATTCTGCAGTGATTTAATTACTTGCTGATCATAATTGGAATGTAATATGCCATGTAAGAACCAACAATTATTTGGAAAGTGAAAATCTTGCTTCATTCATATAAGTATGTTTTTATCATTCCGGTGTTTGTGGCCGTCTCATTTTGCATTTTGCATTTTGCATTTTCAGTAATGGAGAACATTGATATCATTAACTGGGTACCTTTAAATTGATATTTTTGCCAGCTATGGCATGGTGCTACGCATACCCAGGAATATGACTTTTAAAAACACTATTCAAGAATGAGGTCTGTAACTGATTGTAAATACAAATATGACATAAGTAGTGCCTCATAATATGCAACGAACAACTTTAAATATTCGTTCCTTACTCTCTCGATCTCTTTTTTGAATGGTGAAGAAAATTATATGATTAATCAGATGATGTGACCTATTCGCAAAGATTGTTTGAGCGACTGGTACATGTATGTCATTTTGCACATGTGAACATATTACACGTTCATTGGTTGTCATGTTTCTTTTTTTGTGTGTTTTTTTTTTTCTCTCCCTTCTTCTTCATCTTCCTCTTCTTATTTCCTGAAATGTTTAGTATTTTTTTGCAATTTTTCCCCCTGCCGCTGATCAATGCAAAGTCAGTTTTATGACAGTATTTCTTGCCATATTTTATTGACTAAAGTTCATGAATGTATGTTGTCCGTGAATGGATACTGGTATTACGTTGCATGCATTGAAGCATACCGCGTAATGCAGAAATTTCTGTGTCTCAAACACCAGATGGTGTGACCCATTCGCAATGATTGATTGAGCCATTGGTTTGTCCTTTTTTTTAACCCAAATAATGGATGTTTTTGTGCTTCATGTTAATTTAAAGATCTTACACTTTTCAAAAGTAGTAAGGTATTATGTAATCATGCTTGAAAGCATGATGTGTTTATCCGTCTGTTCCCCTTTTTTGTGTTTCCAAACCACTTTTATCGCGCCATGTTTTTGTTATGGCCGACCCAATCATTGTATGAATCAGTATGAACGGTTACACTGAGGATTGCTTTTCTTTTTTCGAATCCTCAACATGGATTGACCTTTCTTTCGCGTTTAAATGACTGTAAAATACCACATCTGCTTCATTTTTGTTATCTCTAAAGTGGATTATGTAACCCAAATTTTGCTTCTCTTGTATGCAATTTATATCGTTCACGGTAAGCTATGTTAGCTTCATCTGTGGCAATCCTATTTAGACGTTCATCCATTATTTAATGTATTGTATACATAATAAATTTCGTAGTATGTATTGGTATACTGTAACCCTCCTGGCTGCAGCATCAATTCAATGCCTTGCTTACCGGTTTATACATGATCCTTCACTTTATCGCGTTTTTATTTTCTTTAACTTACAAGCAGAATGACCCCGCTCTGAAGGAGAGTGGGACCTTTGGAATGGGTGGGCTTGTGGGGGTGGGGAGGGGTGGATGATTAGGATCAAAGGGGGTTTGGGGGGATCGGACGTGTAGTGAGAGGGTTGTGAGCGTTTGAATATTGCGATCACTGATGTCATGGTGGTCCTCTGGTTGGCGGTGCGACACGGATGTGTGGTGTCGCATGTGAGCCGATTTCCCTGTGATGGAGTATAAAATACCCCCCAATTGCCTTTTTCACTCTTTCTTATGGTGATACAGACTCTTTATCCATACTAAATTCTTTAAAAATCTTTGTTACATGCTCTCCTGTGGAGGGAATTCATGATCTATGTGTGATGAAAGAGCTATTTTTAAGTTAAACATGTAGAAAAGTAATGGGAAAGTTGTTTGCATGTGGCATGCACCTTTGTCGCATTGCCAACTTGGGGATCTGCATCACGGTAGTGATCTAAACTTCGGGTGCTCGTAGCTCTCTTATTGTTTGTTCGTTTTTTTTCTCGGGTTTCGTGATCTATTTCTTAGATTTCTGTTTTCGCACAGTGTATCTTGTTTCAAGGGTTTCATTTTCCTTTAAAAGGTTCACGAACTTGAGTACATGCATTATTCTATTCTATAACCCCCTTTTTTCGTCTCTACAACGCTACATTCTTGTTTACCAAATGCGTCTTATAATACTATTGTATTTGTTCTCTACAATCATGCTTCACCTGTGGCAGTCTTAAACTTATTCATGTTAATTTACTACACATGATTGTAGGCTACTATTTACATAACAATGTCACCACTTAGCTGTTGATACTCTCTATTTTGCTTTTCACACTATTTTAATGCCTTGCAAACTTGCCCAAACCGGAATTTATTGTCTCATGTTGCTAGGGCTGGCACAGGACTTATATTTGCATGTCTTCATATATAATTATGGGGAAATGCATTCGTGCAAATTGGGTACGATGCATTCCGTGTTCTTCTAATTTAATGTTTTTAATATAAATAGGATGGCTGTTGATAGGGTTTCTTGTCTTATAACATTTCAGGTCTTTTTCAAGCTGACCCTTTCTACCACCTTTCCCCCTTCCTTCCTTCATTCCCCTCCATCCTCTCCATTCCCTCACCCCTCGCAAACACCCACATTGCATGCCACTTTACCTAAGGCTCCCAGGGTTCCCCGGTCACCGTTTCCTTCACGCATTGCTCCCTAACAGTTGTCGATGGTATTCATTTTTCCCTCGCATAGTTGAAGCTCTGGCATTAACGTATGTTGTTAACGTTCGCTATGGATCAACTTTTTTTAGTACACTCATTTTTTGCACCTGTTCTAAGCCTATTCTGTATCTTTGCATGTTGTCTTTTTTACATCTTTATCTTCCATTTCTTACCTACGTGTATGTCGTTATGTTATGTGTCATCACTGGGCAATTGTTATTACATCAAGGCAACTTACGGGATGTCAGCAATAACGTTTGTATTTTTCATTTTTTCCCCTATAACTGTGACGGTATTTCCCCCCTTCTTTAAATGAACGACTCTTATAGCTTCCCTTTCATGACAGTAGATGATGACAGTTTCTCAGAAAGCTTGCTAAGTACCCATCCCCCCTCTGATAGGAATAATGCTCTTTTTGAAGACCATATCATTAGAGAAATTGGCAATTATGTGCAAGAAGTCAATCACATCTATGATATTAATGACTCTG
Source organism: Lytechinus variegatus (assembly GCF_018143015.1). NCBI lineage: Eukaryota > Metazoa > Echinodermata > Echinoidea > Temnopleuroida > Toxopneustidae > Lytechinus > Lytechinus variegatus. Next base: position 22,010,897 of record NC_054756.1, read on the forward strand.
CCACCCAAATCCCTTCGTCTTCTTATTTAACAGAAAATCATTTCAAAAATTACATAGACTCACAGAGGAAAAATGACATGTTTTTTCTCCACTTAAATATTAGAAGTGCTCACAGCAATTTTGACAAGTTTCGTTCCTTCCTTGAAAACGTAAATCTCCCTAAGACCTCTATTATTGGTTTGAGCGAAACCTGGTTTAGTGAAACACCTAATTACTTATACTCACTCCCCGATTATAATATTGTCACAAAAATTAGATTATTGAAAAGGTGTGGGGGCGTTGCGCTTTTAATACCAAACTGCTTTCATCTCTCCATTTTAGAAGACATATCTTATATCGATAACACAATTCATCTAAACAGTTTCATGATTTCCTAACAAATCCTAACCCCAACTGCTTTTTTTTTCAAGCCTACTAGTGCTCATGAAATTATCACTATAGTAAATAAACTGAATTCCCATAAAAGTCCTGGGTGTGATGGGATAAATAATTACCTTTTGAAAAATGTCATACACCAAATCGTTGACCCCTTAGTTTATATTTTCAATTTGTCCCTTTCTAATGGTCAAGTACCCAAAGACATGAAAGTTGCTAAAGTCATACCAGTCTTCAAAAAAGGTGACAATGACTTAGTAACTAATTATAGGCCAATTTCATTATTAACTTCACTATCAAAGATCCTTGAAAAAATCGTATATACTCGTATAATTACTTTTTAAAATAAACATAAAATTCTGAATAAAGAACAATTTGGGTTCCGTGAGAAACATAGCACATCTCATGCTCTCTTAGCATTTACTGATAAAATTGTAAGGGCAATTGACGCTTCTCGCCATACTGTAGGCATTTTTTTTTAGATCTTTCCAAGGCCTTCGATACTATAAACCATATTATTACGTAAATTGTCGCACTACGGAATTCGAGGGAGACCTTTAGAGTGGCTTAGTAGTTATTTAACTAATCGTCAACAATTTGTTTTTGTCAATGGTGTATCTTCTTGTAGTAAAGTTGTCTCTTGCGGTGTTCCGCAAGGGAGCTTATTAGGTCCACTTCTTTTCCTCATATATATCAATGACATTCGAAACTCTTCTAATTTCTTGGAATTCATCCTCTTCGCCGACGACTCTAATATTTTTATTCCCACCCTGATCCCACTGAATTGATCGACAAAATAAATGAAGAACTTTCTCATGTTTCAGAGTGGATAAAAGCCAATAAGCTATCCTTAAATTTGCAAAAAACAAAAAGTATGCTCTTTAGTAATACCCTGAATAATTTTCCCAAACCTGTTATATTTGATGGTATTGTTATTGAAGAGGTTACATCGACCAAATTTCTTGGAGTTACAATAGATAACAAACTTTCCTGGAATATACACATTGATAATGTATGTAAAACAACTGCCCGTAACATAGGTGTTATTATGCAACTTAAACATGTCCTTCCACAAACCAATTTACTAATGCTCTATTTCACACTAATTTCACCTTACATCAACTACGGGATACTTGCTTGGGGCAATGCCTGCTCTTCGTTACTTAACAGATTATATTTACTTCAAAAAAAGATACTTAGAATAATATTTAATGCTGAACCCCGATCTCACACAGGTGACTTATTCCGAGGAAACAAACTCTTAAAGATATATGACTTATATCAGTTACAACTAGGCCTCTTCATGTATAATTTACATACGAAAAACCTTCCGTCCATATTTTCTCCTATGTTTGTTTCGAATAACTCGATCCATTCATATCCTACTCGACAGGCTAGCTGCATTCACTTGCCATTAAAGCGTACTGTTTTTGCTCAAAAGACATTTGTTTATACAGGACCCAAACTGTGGAACTCGCTACCGAACGAAATTAAAAATTCTCTCAGTGTTCTCTCATTTAAATGTAAATTGAAAAAGCTCTTACTTCAAAGATATTAAACTACTCATACATGCGCAAGCTTGCATGACAACACTGTCATCTCAAATGCTGTTGCTACTGTCAATAGTTACACTGTAAGCTGACCTCTTATTTCTTGTCTTATCTTACTCATGTTACTAGCACTATATGTGATTATATGTATTGTATTGTTGTGTTTTTGTCTTCATGTTACGTCATGTCTGTTCTTCTTGTCCCTCTCTCATGTATATCTCGTCTGTCTGTCTGTCTTTATCTCCCTTCCTCCTGTTCTGTTCTTAGTATCAGGTGCACTATTATTATTATATTATTATATTATTATTATTTTATTATTATTATTCTATTGCTATATAAGTAGTAATATATATATTGTTTACTTTTTTCCTTTTTTTCAAACTGTATACGTATTTCCTATAGCAAGAATGTCCATTCTTATTGATTTATTTCCTGTTTAAGGATAACTTATGATTATTATATACTGTTATTTAAGGGAACTTGCCTTGTAACAAGCTTTGCTTTTTTGCATGTTCCCCCCATATCCAATTTTGTTCATTATTATTATATGCTTTATCGTTCAGTAACATCAATTGTGTAATTTGTATGTCTGAGTTATATTATATACTTTGTGATATCATGGATATGAAAATAAAATGAAATGAAATGAAATAAAGCGCTTTATCAACCTCGAACTGCTCAAAGCACTTCACAGTTGGACTTTACACCTCATAGTTCAAGGTATACATCAAATAGGCCTATTTGGCTGGTCAATGATTTGAACTGAGATAATATCGATAATATTTAAAATAATGATAATTAAAAAATTGGTATTAAGGATCAAGGCGGCAAATAAAATAATGCATAATGATGAGGAGCTCATTCCTGGAAGGCATTGAGCGGAAACTGATGTATTCCATTGACATGTGCCTGTGTTGGAAAGTTTGAAATCTTGTAGTTGCACCATGCTGTCATTTTCCCTTGTTTTTGCTTTAGGGGGACACAATATACGGATGCCTTCAATGCAATAAGCCATGTAGGTAAACTGGCCAATCAAACGAAACTTACCGATTGCACAATCAGAAACCATGTTACAAAATTACATCTTTTTTGGAATTGGACAGCGTGTGAAATATTTTGTTGGTGGTCCGTTGGCTATGAAAATGTTTCCAATGGGCTGGATGCAATAATTTGGCTCGATTTTTTTTCTGCAGTGATATAGAGGTAAACTGAGTACTGATATAATAATGATAATATATAATAGAAATGATAAAAGATAGTCTTTTGGAACAGATTATTTGAAGCTTAATCTAGTTTTGAAATATTGCCAAAGTTGCGACACGCACATGTATGCAGATGATAATTACATCGCTTGTTGGGGGTTGTACTTTAAGGAATAGGAAAATAACAGTTATAAATGAAACATAAGGAGCAGGACTAATGATTATTCCGTGAAGGCGGTTTTCAGATGTTTCGGGAAGCTGCTCCTTTCGTATTAAGCTCAAAATTGAGTGATAAATTGAAAAGGATAGCAGAGGGACTGGCCCGTTTTTGGTACTATATATAGACTGTGGTGTTCTGCCCATGCTTTTTTCTTGTTTTCTTTTGCAGAGTCGGCTCTTTGGATAAAACGGATTCAAGCGGGCTACTGCCAGGCAAAGATAGGCTGGCAGGAAAGTTTGATGACAATTAGACCTACTATAGAATGACCTAGAACGCTCCAAGTCTGGCTGTCAAAGAGTTTTCCTTTGGTTGGATCTATTTCCTGACCTGATAGAGTCCATGGTAATAGATGTCATTTTAGGCGTTAATACGCTCTTATAATAAATGGAACTGAACTGGGTATCGCTGTGTTTATTTGCCTGAGAACTATGCTGCAAGCAATGACCGTACATGTAATTGGAGCAGTGGTCAACGTCTTTATCGTCATAGAAATAATTTACCGACAGGTGTGGTTTTATAATACGTAGTCCAAGGATTAGAGGTTTTCTTCAGTCAAAAAACTGGTGAACAAACAGCTAAGCCTTCAAGGAACAGATTTGCAGCAGGGAAAGACAATATCATGTTTGAAGCATCATGATACAGTGGGCTATCTTGAATGAGTCCATATAATATGAGGATTAATTCATTATGATTTCATTTTCAGACTTTTATGAGGTACCCCATATTGTTCACTTGGATGGGAATGGAACTTGAACATGTTGAACATATGAAGAAAGCCCTGTGCCCTTTTGTGTATGCTTTTGCCAACAAGAATGTAACAGATTGTTCAGGATAAATATATATGCATGTATTAATGTATAAGGCACTTCAAATTCTATTCATTATCGTTTGAAGGACTACTCGTTCGGATGTTATTTGAATTTAAAAATAAACAATTATTTCATGGATGTGGTGAAGATGATAAGACATAAAGTCAGTCACGTTGTACGTTGATATGTGAATACATTATCGAAATGAAACATCCCGGGTAAAATTCCAGTTTATGTTAACTGGTTCTTAGTTTAGCAGCATGAGGAGTGTAGCTCTAATGAAGTAGTCCTGATCATGCTGATCGGGAAGGTTTCATATTCAAATTAGTTTTAGTGCCTTCAATTATCATGGTTATACCCCATGGGTTATATGGGGTTATTCTGTGGATGTTACTCTAATTTTTAAATTTCAGTTTTTATTTTATCTCATTTCCAACAGAACAGTATACAAAATCCATTATAACTCAGGAATGGTATGATATGTATTTGTTGGAAATAAGTGTGAGGTGACTAACTAAATGCTGTGGTTGGATTTTAATTGATCGATTGTCCACAATTGAATTTTTGTGTGCATAGGGTTAAATCATGCACTGGTACATGTATATGGCAAATGGGGCAACAAGAAAGTGGCAGTACCTCAGTGCGACATGCATTGTTGGTTTAGCTATGTTGGGATGCTAGTATATGTTAAGTATATGGTAAAACTGATGGCGTTCAGCCACCATTGATAATTTGGCAAAATTAGTGATGCAATGAATTTCAATTTTGAAGCTTGCAATAGGTTTGTATCAAAACCATGGTACTTAAAATGGCATATTACCTTGTCCTCCTTCATATGTTTTGTTTGGTTTTGTGCATGGTAAATTTGGTAATCAGATTTTAATTGTGAAGGAAGTTCTGACAAGGTTATGTTTAATGTATTTATATTGGGAGACTGTTTCCAACAACTGAATACATTAAAGTGTTTTTCATGCTCTCATTATACTTGAGATGGACATTTGTTCATATCCTTGATTTGAATATTTCTATCTGGTTTGGGAATGCAATAAGTGAAATATTCAGGTGCAATTCATTTGTCATTTCATGCTGGTTCAAAAGGGGGCTGGTATGTTGGTCAAGAGTAGAAAGCAAGTATACTGCATAGAAATTGACCACTCGTATAACAGCCAGAATAACTAGAGGCAAAGAATGCCAGCCCTCAGGTAACTGTCATGTAAAACAGCGACGTCAAGGCTGTACAAAGATGTATATCTTTAAATTCATTAAAATTTATTGGAGGGCTTGGATGCCTACTTGACTACATATGCATGATAACTGATTAATAACCTTGGCCAACTTACGCAAAACTGGACTAAATTATGAATGAAGGCTTCAAAATGAATGAAGTTTGGCCGGCCGATCATATATATAAAATATATTCTCGTTTGGCGGTAATTTGTCAAATTATGCCGCCTAAACACTGTTGTCAAAAGATATACATGTATTGGCACCGCATATGTTCTTTAATCCACAATGGTCACTTTTGCAAGGTGTTTAAAGCAGTGAATGATATTTTCGCCTCTAGTAATTAGATTTTCCACTTTGATGCCATGTACGTTGATTAATATTTCATATTGAATCGGGTCCTCACTCGGTACCTAGACGAAGGGTTTTTATTTATAATTTTACATAGTACTTTAGGGACGCAATTGTAATTTGAATGTAAGGGTGTCACGCTCGAACTTTCAGTTTAGGCCTCACCCAAGTTCTTATGCGGGAAGGCTGCTATATATATATATATATATATATATGTATATTAAATGATATAAGTATGACATCTGTAATCCACCGATTTGCCGATAGCTCATACATGTAGTTAATAGCTGCGCTGGTATTCCTGTCCGGCTAGCAGAGAACCGGTGGGAAAGCAGCTGCGAATTTTAACGTTGAATTTTCTTGGAGGGGGGCCTTCTTCCAGTTTCTTGTTTAGAATTTCTTGAATGGTACAACTAAATCGGCTATCATAAAATAATTCCCGATAACCAAATAAAGCTATCTTCATTTCACAGGACAAAGTAGGAAGCTATTCTCTGTGTAGCCATTTGAACATGAGGTGAATGCTGGAATATTGCTTTTATCGCTGTGAAGATCGCAAGGGAAAGTTGCAATCATTGAATACAACAGTTCGTTGAATGAAGTATCTTGTATGCTCAGATTGTTGTAAAATTTGTATCATTAATAAATAATAATCATAAGGACATCTAAGAACACATATTGATTTAGTAAAACAGATAACAGCGGCGTGGTAGGTTTATTACATGTAGCTTTACAGCTATGCTTGTCTTTATGCTATGGGCTCTATACATGTTGAATTAGTAATTGATCCATGACAAATCTTTGCAAAGATTGACGACAAAAGGTGAATAAACTATGAGTTAGGTCATGTTGGTGTTTGTAACAAACCTGTTTACTGTATTTCGTCAGCAAAAGTTCAGAAAATAATAACATTAGGCCTTACCGGCATACACACTTGCTGCGGTGTAACCACCACAAAGCTTTACAGGGTCGGGTTGACAGGGAACGCCGCATTTATCGTCATCCACTTGGTTAAGGCACGTCTGAGAACAGAAGCATGAACATTCAGTACCATTGTAAGCGCCTGCTAATGGGAATCCATTTTCTTTACATGCTGCTGTGCATGAGTCGGGTGTTGTCAGGTTACCAAGATCGACGACATAGTCGAAGTGTAAGCATCCGAGAGCAAAACAACCGATGTAATCACCATCTGTAAAAGAAACGTGGATGTACAGTGCGCACTTGTGAGTCCTCAAAGATTTCGTCCTGAATCATGATCAGTTCGTGCTACCATGGTTTAGACGTGGCCCATCCTTTGATGTTAGGCACCTTGTCAGAAGTCGGATCCACGGTTTTCATCGCAGAAATCACGCTGGCAACCTTTCATTACAAATCATTACGGCCGATCACCATAGACGTTCTTATAGCGAGATTCCTGCTAACAGACGCTGCACAGACTTTTAACAATTTGGCTTAATGTCATGACTGATGGTCTGTCAGTTAACTAGACCTCTTGGTTTACAGTTATGCTAGCGAAGCCAACTTGAGTATGCACTCTATGTTGATCCCACTATAGACACTTATCAATAGGAATGTGGGATCAATTAAATCGTAACTACAGTACACACTAAGAAATAAAGTTTCAAAATTGAACCCCGAAAGGTTGATGCAAAATCAGCACCCTATGGGCTCAATAATTGAAACCCTGATTTGGGGTTCAAAAATTGAACCCTGCGGTTTGGGGTTCATTTTTGCACTCTGCGGGTTCAAAACTGCACCCCTAGGAGTTCAATTTAAAAGTTAGGGTGCAGTTTTGAACCCGCAGAATGCAAAAATGAACCCCAACCGCAAGGTTACGTTTTTTAACCCCAAATCAGGGGTTCAATTTTTGAACCCATAGGGTCCTGAGTTTGCATCAACCTTTAGGGGTTAAATTTTGAACCTTTATTTCTTAGTGTATACAGAAATATCCATCGGTAAGGGATGATCAAATAATACAAGGTCCAAATCTCCATGATTGAGCAGATAAACCCATTTCACCCAAGTGACAAGTCATAGAAGGCAGGAATTAATGAATTCGTGTCAAAGATCGCTTAATCTTTGGTTAGCCCACAAATGACGATGACAGTCTGCCTTCCGAATCAATGCCAAATATGCAGTAGTACTACCTCAATAATACACCTAACAGTTTTAGATGAGGGGACGTCTTAAAAGAGCAAGTTTTACCCATTGTTTCCCTTAATTTCAAAATTTAACTTATTCTCACACACTTTGATTTTAGGCATAACAAACAGTATTAATTGAATATAAAATCAGCTAGTTGCATGATGTAATTTCAATTTATTCGTCACGTTGCTGAACATTTCATCTTACAAAGCAATGCACCTGTGCAATGATGTTCTCGTCTACGTGATTCCGTTCCACCATGTAAAACCGAAAAACAATATACAGTGCGTCCCACAAAAAAACGAGATTTATTGATGATCTATCACAACTTAATCACAAATACAATAGACATATGACCTACCATTGTAAAGCTTAGAATCTCCTTCATCTGAAATTTTTAGATTATTTCTTATTCAGGCATGAGTGAGCAAAAACAATTTGAAGAGGGGATACCAAAAAAGGCATTTGGCGGGCTGTATCTGGTTTTCAAAAAGAAATCCATATTTTCAAAAAGTTCAATTTTTGCTCTTTAATTTGATACCTCAATTACAGAAAATGGTCAAGATATAACAAAGTTCTGGTTTTTGGAAATAAGGTTTGAATTTAAATAATTGCATAAAACGAAGAGGTTTTACAGGCTTGCGTTCAAAACTCACTCGACACTCCGTTTTGTTGACGATCAGACATGCATTAAGTCTTTTGTTAACCGTAATCACGGTGATATAGCTTCTGTGGAGAACCGGTGAAAACACGTTCATTTAATGAAATTATGGAAATACAAGCATTGATTCGAGGGAACATATTATTTTTAATCCTTGACCATTTTTTGTGATTAAGGTATCCAATAAAAGAGCAGATATTGAACTTTTTAGGCATGTGATTTTCTTTCTGAAATTCAGATCCAAATGACTTTTTTGGTATCCTTTCTTCAATTTGTCTTTGCCCACTTATGCGTGAATGAGGAATAATCTAAGTAATATCGGATGAAAACGAAGATTTAAAGCTTTACGTTGATAGGTCATTTGTCTATTGTATTTAAGATTAAATTATAATAAATCGCTAAATCTCGGTTTCGTTTTTTGTAGGATGCACTCTATATGTACAATCCTGAAGTTTTGAACCATATTTATGATGTCAAATCATTACGTCGAAACCATAAAACACATCATACAAATACATATCCTTGTAATATACATATATATATAATGCCATAATGATGATAAATGAGACGTGTTTTCTTTTTTATTTTATTTCAACCTTTAACAGTCGTCCTTTAGGGAGGTTCACATTATACAAGCTATGCTTTTGAGCGAATCTCCCCTTTTCACAGATACCTGTTTTTCTATTTAAATCACATTCTATAATTTGTCTACAAAATTTAACATATTTTGTATGTATCTTTATATCTTATTTATCAATGACGCTGTTGAATATAATTACAATGACAATGATTTGTATCGTATTTGTTATAAATGTATTATTGTATCCATATTTATTTAATTTGTCTTGGAAATAAATCTGAATCTGAAACAAAGATTAAAACCATGACGATTAGGCCTAGTATACCTTTCTTAGATTAGATGCATAACGAAGGACAATGCACTTTCATCGCATGCATTAATTTCTTCCCAATGAAAATTTTGAATATACTTGCAATTCTCTCCCGTGACCCAAACCTTACATGTGTAAATGTATAAAGCCCTGTATAATCATGCCCCCCCCCCACGTAATCCCATACACACCATAGGAAAATGAAAGGACACATCGTAAAATGTATTGCTTTAGCTGTCTGGCTACATTGCTTTATAACAGTGATCTGTCTTTAGGGAAACCAAAACCCAAGAGGAAAAACAATCATATTGGAAAGAATAAAATGAGAGGATCAATTAAAAAAAAAGTTTCATCAAAATCGGTTGTAAAATTAGCAAGTTATGGACGTGACAAGTCTCGTTGTTCTTTCTATGGGGATCGTCAAATTGGCAAACGTGCTTCAAAATGGCTGATTTTGTGGACAACTCTCCAATTGTTTTCTACACAAACTTCAAGATTTTCATCATTATCTTTCAAATTGCATCTTGCCTCCTTTTGAGCACATTATTCAATGGGAAAATACAAAATAAAATTCACACCACATATGTCAAGGTCAGGAGGAGATAAAGTGAAATATGTGAAATAAATGGGGAAAATCTGAAAATTTGTGTACAAACAAATAAAGAGTTGTCCATACAGAATTTTGAAGCACGTTTGCCAATTTGAGGATCCCCATAGAAAGTGCAACAAACATTTTTAAACGTCCATAACGTGCTTATTTCATTACCGATTTGTATGATTTTTTTAATTGTTCCTCTGAATTTACTCTTTCCTATAAGATTGTTTTTCTTCTTGGGGTTTTGGTTCCTTTAATAATGCATTTGTAACCAACATCAGTCAGCTTCATTTCGATGTAAATTAATCACTTATCAATGCTTAAAATAAAACGATTCTTTATCTGAAGAAAATTGGCGACAGAGCGGAGCCCTGACGACTGCTCGTTATTTCTAATGATGATTCTTATTGTAAGTATAACTTATCGGATAAAACCCATAAATGACGAACCAAATAACCAGCAATGACCATGTAGCCTTTATTTTGATTTGTCTTGTAAAACTTCTAAATCACAGCTGCCGATGATAATGTCATTGTGATTTGGAATCGGAAGTGGGGTTTTTCGGACTTTTTATGGGAGGTTTGATCATATAATTTCAAGTTTCATTATTAGGATATATCATCATGATCATCGTTAAGATTGTATGTGAAAATATTCAGACCAAATGTTCTTATATTGTTTTTGTTTTGTTTAAAGGCAATATTGTAGACAAATTCATATTACGTATCTAGATAGATATGCGACATGTTATTGTAGAACCTATATCATTGTATCAACTGAAACAAGTAACACTTTATTTCTATAATTTTTAATGAACATGTACACATATACTCACACTGACATTTTGAAAAAAAAATACAACATTTATCCGACAGGTTCTAACCTTCATTGGCATGCCCTAAATAAAGCCGATTTATGTGATTCCTTTTATTCTGCATTGAATTATATATATAGCCTTGAATTTAAAATGTGTCTAAAAATACTATGTCATGTAGGACTATACGTATACCTTGAGAATATATGTTTATATAATGTATCGTTATATTTTGTATTTTGTATATCCCATCTGCTACTAAAATGATTTCTGTTACAGTGGGCCACCGATTGACATGCATGTAAGTCACTTTTCTTAAGTATCACTTGTGGGAGATGGCATACAGTTCATTGTTGATCATTTCCTGTTCTATTTCTTCTGTATCTTCAGGATACGGCTTCATATCATTCTGCCTTTGAATAAAAGCTGCTGATCGCACAAAGCTGTCCATGTAAGATTGACAATCAGCGTATGCATACGCATTTTCAGATGTCGGCGACAGTCCTCCGTTGTCCATCTCGATGTTATCTTCATTGGCGAGGACATGGTAGAAATTTGACTCCAGCACGGGCATCTCCAAACCAGTGGTATCATTATTCAGAGTGTCTGTATTTGGTGCTGAATCAGCACCAGAGGCCTGCTGCATAATGCTAATGCTGCGTGGTGGAAGTTCGGGTATATTACTTGGATTCTGTTGGTTAGCGAGTGGGCGCTCTTCGAGTTCCTGAGACGTCGCATGGGCACGCCATCTGCTTGAGTGATCACGGGGTGAGTAGATAACTCGGCGATCCACCTTTCTGCAAATTATAAGACATAAATAGTCAATAGTGAGTAGAAGAAATATACCTCCGTTACTTAGATAATAATGTGTAAGGTCATAGAATTTGGATTAGCAATGTATATTGTATATATTTATACTCTGTCATAGGCTATTGTGTTATTTTACACCCATGTAAGACCTATCCTAGGTTAGTTAAGAAACCCGACACTCGGATCAGCAATTGGAATGAAGTTATTGACGTTGTGTCCATTCATTGGTGGTTCGGTGTGGCATGTACTAACTGAGGCGGATTCTATGAGGGAATTCCGCACAACAATCCTTACTATAATTTGGCTAATCTTGTGTGTCCTTCCGTTTGTTTGAAGCAGCTTTTCTCCGTGGTTTTCCACTCAATAGAACTGGAATTTTGTTCTAAACATGGTTAAATTGTTCACAGATTGTCATGAGGGGGATTGTTTGTGGTATTTTGGTCGCATTATTTAAAGTTTTTTTTACAATTCGTAACTTTTTGGCATTCCTTTTCGCAGCCCTGAATATAGCTTCAAAGTTCCCAGTCCCTTTTACCTCTCTTGGGTCAGCGAAATACAAAGCGTGCATGCCGACAGTCGATTGGGTATGGTACAGTATACGGTATGTACTTATATGCGCTGGCTGCATTATATGCATGTGTGTGCGGCGCTGCTGAAACGTAAACACCATACCGTAATCGGCCGATGTCCTCAGTGGTTAGGGTTACCGTACCGGTGAGTACGACTTTCTGACACACCTATTTATTTTATTAATGATAAATTTGTTACTTAAAGCTTGTGTATAGTTTTGGTAAATCCACCAAAATGCACCTATCACTATTCCAATTCATTGCTAGCTAATATGAATGGATATGCCCTATAACAGTTATGATGTGGAGGATAAGAAATGAAAATGTGTTTTACAGGAAAAATTTTGCGATTTTACATGGAAATTTAACTTGATCGGGTCACCCGATCAAATTAAAATATCTGTGTGTTTTTGTCTTTCAATTAAATCCTATTCCAAATCATGGAATGGGCTGAAACTTTCAAGATATGTTCTTTGTCTGTAACTTTTGGATATCTAATCACTAAATTTATAAAATAAGCGCTTGAATGCCCATTTTTTAAATTCAAAACAAGCATCGCCGAGAGAGGGCGCTATATATCCAAGATTTGAATATTTGAAATTTTCTCAGAGAAGTGCAGTTGGAAAAATATCTAACGGTCTCTACGCTTCAGTAAGACTGTCATATTAGATGATATTCGATTATCAATCACATTATTGACCCTTTACCAAAGCTATACACAGGCTTTAAAAGGCTCAAGATCTAGAAATCTAGGCATTATCGTGATATTGGGAACCACCGTTCACTTCATTATTTCATACAGCAGTGCTTTATTCAGTCACACGCACGGTTCCCCATTTCCACCTCCATTCACTTCGTACACAAGTGCGCGTACACAAATCTACGAGTGGTTCCCAAAAACACGATTTGGCCGAAATCTATAGCCTAGCCCTGGCCTAGGCTACTATCAAATGCTGGTCATAAGTGGTAAGAAAGTTTTTATGTTATAGGCAGTGTATACAGCCACATAGCCCCACACGCGTGTGGTTATATCCAATACTAGGCCGGTAAGCACTAAATAGGTACCAATCCTGCAGACGCAAGCTCATAAATATTCTTAAATATTCATAGGATTAGGATGACGATTAGGATTAGGGTTAGGGTTATGGTTAGGATTAGGATATTAGGGTTTCAGCTTGAGTCTGCAGGATTGGTACCTATATAGTGCTTACCGTGACAGTGAAGTGAGAATATTGTTTGTATGTCAAAGAAATCGGGAGATAAAACCTTTGTGATGAAGTTTTGCAACATGAACCGTCGCAAGAAATACACATCGCTAATTACTGCTGCTGCATAGAGTACAAGTGCAAGTGACGCGTGTAGCGGTATCCTCAGCGGGGCTTGCGACGGTACATGTTGCAAAACTTCATCACAAAGGTTTTATCTCCCGATTTCTTTGACATACAAACAATATTCTCACTTCACTGTCACCTGCTTGCTGATCAGGTGAGAATGAAGTGAGAATATTATTTGTAGGCCTAGAATCTATGTCAACATCAGTGAAATCGGGAGATAAAACCTTCATGATGAATCTTTGAGAAGGTTACCTTTTCTTGATAATTAGGTCAATCCAATGACCTACCTACCCAGTTTCATTAAAACATCCTTTATATTTAATCCTGTATTTTAACAGATTCAGCTATACCTGCCACTCAATGCTCCAAAGCCAAGCTGTGCCAGTGCTCTGTTGCACACAGTTCAGTGCATGGTTAGTATTTTGACGTAAGACATAATATTTATATTGAATGATTGATGCCGCAGTAAATCTAAATTCCAACATATGATGAAGTTGTTTGGTTGATAATCAACTCAGTGCTAAGTTCCAAAACCCAAAATTAAAAATGTCTTAATAGATTTGCTATTAACCCTTTTATTTAAGGGCAAATTTGATCAGATTTTCTTCGGAACATTGGTAACACTGGCATTTTCTTTCTTTGCTACACACATTCAACAAAATTAATGTCTCTAAAATTCATTTACAAATATCAATTAACTATATTTAGTATTATGTTCGCCAATTCATATGTTAAACTTTATTTCTGTGTGATTAACAAAATACTAATGTAGTGTGATCGTAATAAACAAGCATTGGTAAAATGATTTTACAGACTGTCTCACTCATTTTATCACCCCCTCCCCCTTTCTCTCACTCTCACTTCTTTTCGACATCCTGCCATACTTATATATGATTGAGCAACCTTTAATTTAAAAAGTACAAACAACAGCAGTCTAATGTACATTGCAAGGTACATGTGCAATGTACTTACATATTTATTTCTGACCCAATACATGTAATCATAACATTTCTATATCACAATAATTGCCTCTTGACTGCTTACTGAATACACCGTGTTCTAATACATTTTTCCATTTTATAGTTAGATTTGGATTTCACTCTCTAATGATTATTGAAGTTCTTCCTCCAGTTCAACCCAAGATGCTTAACTTAATTGAACCTCCTATCTATATTGAAAGAGAAGTCTGCTATGAATCAGTTGTCTAAATTTATTTCATCAATAAACTGCTTGGCTTTCAGTGTGAATAGGCAGTCTAGCTGTACATACAAGATTGTCACCCCTCCCCCCCCCACACACACTTTGATAAAGAAAAATGACTCCTACCCCCTGTGCTACCACGGGTAATTGCTGCTAGTTATTAGATAAAAAATGAAATACATGTACCTTACGCATGCAAAGGTCACAACAAGTGATATGACGACGGTTGCTCCGACTCCAGCAATGATAAGAATTCGCACGAGGCCAAAAGCTTCTGTATATGAAAGAAGTCAGCAAAACATAGATAAATGTATAAAGAAAAAAATGAATTCATGGATATGAACAGGCATCCATTTAATACTCGAAAGGACAATCAGAAAATTTCAAGTACCTAAAGGAAAACGTGATAGAAAGTAAAGATCGTTAAGAAATGACTTCATATGTAACGCAATATTCGCTATTCGCATTACTTTAGAAGACCGATTGGAGACTATTTATCTAACATGTGTCCTAGAAAGAGAGAGAGAGAGAAAACAACAATACAGCAAAAAAAAACACACACACACACAAGAAACAAACATTAGAGGGGTGGCCCGGGCTGGAAATATTTATATCTAACTAAATAAAGTAAAATTAACGGAGCAAAATGCTGAAAATTGCTTTGTGAATTTTACTCTATTTATTGAGATATGTATTTCTCCAGCCTGGACTATCCCTCTAAACAATAACTCAAGAATATGCCAATCACTAAATATATTTTGGTTTCACGATTACAACAATAATAATAATGAATTAACATTTTTGATTAAAGACAAAATAATTCGTCAAGTGTTGCAGGATGCGAAAAAATAAAGCGGGGTTAAAAAAAATCGAATGGTGCATAATGTCACCAGGCATTGCGACCCTTAAAAACTTCGAGGGATGATTTTTCAGTTAAATGACCTTATTTGAATGAGTGATTCTTAGCTTTAAAAATGTTACATAACTCACCAACAATATGCCTACAACGAGGTACACGTTTACTGCCTATGAAATTAAATTAAAAAGGGCCTTTTCTAACGTGAATCTTGAATCATTATTCCTCTCTTTAAAACGTCAAAAAAGAAAAAGATTTGAATGATGATTCCAGTGAAAAATAAGGCTAATGACGATTATTTAGCACATGTGAAACCAAACGGGAACATGATTAGAATCACGAACGCTAATCACAGTCCCGACTGAATGACCGATAGTAAAATATGTTCATAAATTAAGGATTATACGACAAATCTGAACTGTCAATTTTGGCAATAAAACGTAGGAGAATGGAGAAGGGCCATCAGCATTGTTCAAGTGATATATGGTTCTATTTTATGCGATGCTAAAACACGGGAAAGGGCATTACAACCCCACCCACTCCGTGCAAAACAAACGGCTTTGTTCGCCGTGTCGGGCGTTAAATACGATGTGCTTTCACGTCGTAATGTCATCGGTCCTTGGGTTCTGTCTCAGCGACCGTACCTTGGTGTACAAAGCAACCGATCACTGTAAACATGAAAATGTGAGCGATAGAACGACAAACAATATATATAATTTTTTTTAGAAAATAGATAAGCACCTCGGGGTTCTTGATTCAGAAATAGCACATAAACTATTTTAGTCTAGTCGAGCTTATTCAAGAACAACATAATAATCTTAGAGTGTAGATTTGTGAGTTTCAGTCAACAAAAACTGGGGGAAAAAACAGGGCAGCTCTCTCGATTTTGCAGGAGTCGCCGCTTGGGTAAGGTGGTTACTAGAAAGAAAGGTAGTCTTAACTTAATTTATTTTGGGAGATTGTACGTGAATGTATTGTAATTTTCGAGAGTGTTCCTCATGGAGGGGGGGGGGGGGGTTGCACTGCCAATGACTAAAAACCCTGTTATGAGCCGGATTCATAATCATAATAGCATGGAAATCCCTTTTTTTTCTTCGGGCATGACTACCGTATTTTTTTATATTTTGACTGCAAATGTACCACTTTGGAAGTTTGTAAGCGGGACATAGCAAATGTAGCAAATGGTATGCTGGATGGGGTCCTTTGAAACAAACCAGCAAATGCCCTTAACAAAGTTTGAAAACAAGATGATAAAGGCCACTGTCTTCATGTAAGCTGACAGTATAATATCCATTCAAAACTTGAATGGAGACAGTTATGAAAGGTGTCGATCGACTAAAAGCTATTGACTTCAACTCGATCGCAGATAGAAATGATGACCAAGAATTCTCAAAGTAAACATGGTAAATTCAATTTCCAGTTGGATTTTCCAAACAGCTTCTAATCAACCGTGATTCTTTTTCTTTACCTCCTGTTGACGCTATTATACCATTTTACAGATCGTGGTTATTAATCTGATGATACGATTTGGGTTTTCTTCTTGTCAGGCCATCGCACAAAAAAGAACACATGTAAATAGTCATCATGCATACCTGTAGATCCATTAGAATCAATATCGCCAATGTCACGATTCTGTTGATAATCGTCACTGCAGTTGGTTTTAGAGGCGTTTGTCAAGGCAACTGAAACGAAATACGAACACTTTTTTAGCCTATATCTATCTTTTTCGGTAAATGTCATGTTCTTCTAATCATGGAAATACTTAGAAAAGACAAAAGTTTATTACAAAAGTAATACCAACTTAAGAACCGAATTCGAAATTAACTGTAACAGTACCATTCTCGTATGTTTGTATAGATACATGTTTCACCTAATTCTGATTGCAAGTGTCAACATTAAGACAAAATAGAAATAGACGGGTATTCAATCTGAGAAACACACACGAGTAATACTACTAGTAAATATAATAACAATGATAATGAAAAAATAATAAAAATGATACTGATAAAAGAACCAATAATAATAATAATTGACAAGATTTATTATGATTCTGATAAAATAATGCCAATAATAGTTAAAATAAGATATGATTGATCTTGGTAAGCACAAAGGACCCACCTCGATACACTGCCATTGCAGTATAACCACCACACAATATTTGCGAGTTATTTTGGCATGGTAAACCACAGAAATGATCGTCTAGCTCCTTTATAAGACATGCCTGCACCCAGCGACCATGGAGACAGGAACAACTACATTCAGTAATGTTGTACAGTGCAGCAACTAAGAATCCATCTTCTTTACACTTTGCTGTACACGAATCTGGTGTGTTTAATGTTGAAACGACTGGATGGTAAGGTAATTCCATGCACTTTTGTTTATAGCAACCAATGTAATCACCATCTGAAAAGGAGAATGATCTACGACGGTAAAATCACACAAACACACGCAAGAAGCACTGTAATCCCTACTGGGAAATAATAAACGCACCGCTTCTAATGGGTGCGGGACATCAATTTAGTGATTTAAATAATTTTGATAATAATGATACATGATTATCATGAAGGTGAATAAAGTAATGGAAGCGGGCACGCTGGTAGTTAGAAATGATAATAATGGCGATCATGATTACACATAGTGACGATTATCCTCAATGATAGCCATAATCATAAAGGGTAATGAAGCCGATCCATGGACGCCATTTTTTCGTTAGTAGGCCTACAGGTGCATCCGATGCCAGAGAGCAGTGGGAACGACAACACAATAGATTGTCTTAGAGGCTTTGAATCAGGTTACAAATATTGGATTTTTTTTCAGAGTTTTGCCTCAATGTTTAAGTTTCCAAAAAAAATCTGGAAAATTATGCTAGGTGAGCCTCAAACCTTTGTCCATGAAAGCACTGCAGTACCGGATTACCGAGTGAGCCATACCAATCGAGATGATCGATGGTCTGAAATTACAATAAAATATATGCTAACGTTTCGTGTCTACCAATAATCAATACTAAATAAATCCTATCATATCAACATTCCCACTGCCATCCCGTCTCGGGTGCACACTTACTGACAAAAAAAAACGCTCTTGGACGATTAATTATTCCCAAATTATACCACGTTTACATTTGCTCTACGGCGGCCGTACAGCGAGTCGAAAGCAGCCATTTTATTATTTTTTTACTAAAACAACCTATATGTGGCTGGCACAAACAAATGTTGAAACGGTTGTTTTCAACTCGCCGTACGGCCGCCGTAGAACAAATGTGACCAAGGTATTAGTCGTTCCCTTCTGACAAACCAAAAAATATTTTGGTTCTCAAAAACAATCCCTTAATACCAACCGAACAACGTCCATAAAGAATTTACTCAGCGGTCATCAATATTAATCATGCAATGTGGTCGTATTCATTGATAAATTAATACCATGGTAATTGCGTTGCTTCTTCTCAATTATTGGGCTAGGGTTGCTGAATGTCGCATTTATCCCAATAAATTTGACAAGCAGAAAAAAGGGGGTTTCAACACAAAATATTGGTAATGTTTCCATTCATTTATCCACTGTTACACACCTACCATAATTCGAGGGGGTGCTGCATATGGAAAACGATACACGCAGCACCCTCCGAGAAAATCTTGGAGGTGCTTTAGCAACAAGCACCTTCAGCAACAAGCACCCCCGTTTCCCGAGGGCCATGCAAATATTCCAGTCAAACAGACGGCATATCCTGTTGTTTCAAGATTTCAATTTTCAATAAGAACAGATAATTGAGAGAACACGTAGTTAATGGTATGACGAAGATTGTACGTCGTATTTTTCTTTTCTTTGCAAGTCTTAAATTTAGACGTCAACTTTGCGCATCTTTCCGGCATTGCAAGTAAAGCAAACTTCCTCAAACAATATTTATTTTATAACAAACAAAAAAATACTGCGATCTTGTTGAGAAGCGATCTAACTATGTTTTACAGACGTAACCTACATATAGAGTAGGGACCGTTTTTTTTTTTAATTGGTTACATCTTCTTTATTTTATAGAATTAAACCCCAATTGTAAAGAAAGTGTTTTTTTTCAATAGGCATGCGTAAACAGTAGTCAATCAGTTAAATATCTACTGTATAACATGAAAATATTACTAATATGAATTTATTTTATCTTTTTGAGGCGTGTTCACTTTTGATTTGAAAAAAAGTGTAATTTATCTTCTTTTTGATGGATACTTCGGGCATCATGTTCTTCTTAAATGGTGTTTTTGTTCAAGAGATAGTCACCTTTCTCATTTTCCTTCAATATCTAAAAATGCCTTACCGATTGCTAGCCTCGTAATCGATTTCTTGGAAGATTTCTTATCCGTCGAAATTATATCACCAAAGGCAATTGGTTCTAACATCAAACCAAGGAATATTATCCAATAAATTCCAACATTCGTGATGGCTGCCATGCTGGCGACCTGTAATGCTTTCTTAGATGCTCTTTGCTTATTGATATTGGTGTGCCGTGCGTTTGCGAAACGTGGTACCATTTCCCTGAAGCTCTATTGTCTTTGGTTTGCAGGAATCAACGGATAATTGCAATAAAATAACATTCATGGCGATGTAATGGACACACTTCAAAAAACACTAGATGACGAATCGCTAGAGTTAGAAAAACACTTGTGCAGCTCATATTTCTTACGAAACCATAGCCCCAGTTGATCTTCTGAGTTGATGCACTTTCGACAAGCAGGACATGGGTATCATAAATAATTTGTTAATTGGTACTAATTGCTCTCTTTATCACCTGATCATTAAGTCTTTCTCAACAGATCTTTGGGTGTGATTTTACTTGAAAGCTCTTGAAGAAAGACAACATTAGGTAGAAGTAAATTAGTTAAATAAATCACATCATGACGAAACTGCAACTTGCCCCCAACGAGTAAGACGATTGTTCTGCTTTTGGATCGAGACCATATCTGTCACTCACCTTGGATTTTACAAAATGTTTACCGCAAACACGTTTTCTGATAAATGTCAAATAACTTCTAGATAATGACAAGAAATTGTTATTTTGACATTTGAGTTCAAAATCAAAGTTTACCTAAGATAGTATTTTCATTAACAATTAGATTTTTTCAAGTAATTATTTTATTTTGTTCTCATTACCAAAAGATATATATTTACAGCGAGTCTCTACACTACAACACATAAGCTCTGAAAATGATAGTGTGTGTATAGGAAATATACACAGCAGAAGGCAGTCAACATAGTCCATTTCTTAAAATCCAAGATCGCACTCTTTCTTTATTAGAATGTAATAAACAATACAAATGTGTTTGCGAGAATAAGCATCTTAAGGCCTGCTATTGATGGAGATTGTCGTCTTCACGTTGTCATCCCAACTTACACTAGATTTCATATAGAAATTCATTGCATTAAAAAAAATATTTCAAAGATTTCCTAATAGACCATAGATAAACTTCAAATCCAACGTTTCTAATCTTATTTAGACTGCATGAACAAATATTAATACAAAAACACCAAAACAAAAACAGACGAAATATAGTAAGGTTTTATTTTCATTGACTTTCATACAAAGGAATCAGGAATATATTAATTATATTTGTAAGATATCATCTGACTTGTCAATATATAATTAGCAAAAATTCGTTGTAGGCAATTGTGCAAATGAATGATTTACTTTATCATTTATAATTTTGAGCGTATTTATCGATGCACACATTAAGGAATAATTTCATATTTACAGTGCCATTGATAGTATCTATAGTATAGTTGCAACAATAGTGGTATTACTTGTGGTTTAACCATAACATTCAAACCAAACATAACGACATAATTTAAGAATTAGAATATAATATTTAGATGCTAAGATGTACATTTTATTTACAGCTTTAACTTTAAATTTGATGTTTGCAAATATTCACCCATCGGCAATTAACAATTTCAAACATTTTCGAGTGAAAATCATGGCATCAATCTCGAGCATTGCTATGGATTCCTGTTCGTCCCCATTTGTCCGAAACGAATTATAAATTTTGTTTTTATAATAATAATAATGATGATATAGGGTATTTATATTGCGAACATATCCACCTTGTTAGGTGCTCAAGGCGCTCCTATATTACCCGGCTAAGCTAGGCGTTCATCAGTGTAGTAAAATCACGCGAAATCGTCATTACGCAAACATGTAATAAAATGAGGTCACCACAGTGAATCGATAACAGCGAGAGCGCTGCACATTGCCAGCGGTTCACGGAGATTTGCACGCAAACCTATGAGAAACGAGCGAGAGCGAACGATTCCACGAGCTCTTCCCCCTTCTTTCCCTTCCCGGCGATTTGTCCCAAAACAAAAGGATTTCTGCAAAGTACGATACTTTGTTTTTCAACTTTATTAGCATTCGATCTATCCGCGCCGATTTTTTTTTACCGTGGCATTTTGTTATAAATTACCAAAAGAACCTGTACATCAGTTTTGCCGAGCTGAATAAAACGACTGATAGGCGTTTATGACAGCCGTCATTCACGTAAACTTTTGTATCCGATATGTAAACTTTCATTCTACACGTAGTGTACTGATCAATATGCACACAACGTCGTACTTGAAGGTTCGTTATAGTATTAATATTCATTGGTGATAGCGACGGGGAACATTATGATTGACATGTACAATAAAAACCAGTAAAAACTATTTAAAAATGATGAGTCCTTGATGCAGTTCACCGACACAGTGAAGGATCAGGATCGTCAATTACAAAACAGATGAACATGATGAAATTATAAAACTTACATGACTTGTCCAATATCGCAAGAATCATTAATATCCCTTATTTTTCCTTTGGCTTATGACTGTTAAGTGCAGAAAAGGGGGAAACGGTGAATAATTTGGTACTGGCTGTATGGTCCCGTGGTCAGTTAGCATGCGTGTTTGTAGGCCTACATTCACAATGATCACGTCGATGGTCAGAGAACAATTTCCCTCATTCATCTCAATTCTCTCTTATCATGCTTATCATTACATGTATCATGTGTATACCAGGGAGATGGGGTTTGGTGTGTGCATGAACGTGTGCATACAAGGAAAGATAGCCGAGGTATAGGCATTAGTTTGTGTGTAAGTTCATTGGGCATGTTGGGTCGTCTCTTCGGTCAAGAGCGTGGGTGCTGTGTGCATCATTGCACGGTGCAAGCTTGTGTGTCAAATACGCGCGAAACGACTAATAACAGGCTACAAAAATCACTCGACCATGCTGCCGCTATGCGAATTCGGTGTGCGAAGATTACGTAACTTTCACCGAAATTAACGCTACACCGTAATGACGATTTCTCGTTATTTTACTACACTGTTCATAGCGCACAGAGCTTTTTAAGGAGTTACTTCCTACCGGTACCCATTTACTTCACCTGGGTTGAGTGCAGCACATTGTGGATCAGTTTCTTGCTGAAGGAAATTACGCCATGGCTGGGATTCGAACCCACGACCCTCTGTTTCAAAGTCCGAAGACTTATCCACTGGGCCACAACGCTCCAATTATACATGTAAATCAGTTCCATTTTTGTCTCGGAAGGATGCAAACATAAGGGTTGTTTGAGGTAATGCAAGCCAGTGAAGTTGATTGATAATAAACACAGATAATTGGATAAGAAGCCTCGTTCAGACTTATGCTATTTTGGGCGGAGTAAGGTCGGAGGAAAGTTCGGAATAATTCCCAACTGGACAGAGTTAGATCACGTACTCCGACCTTCCTAGTATATGAGTCGAATTGTATGGATCAAAAATTCCAAAAATTTGTCCCATGCACGTATTGTATGCAAGCAATAGCTTTGATCCAGCTGAGAAATGGGGGCTTTTCATTGTTAAGAACTCACCTACACCCGACAAAGTACATTTAATTGGTGGTGTCCAAAGTCTATTCATCTGATGGTCAATCGGATCGGGATCGCCCAAGCCATTAACTCGTCTCTGTGGTCTAGTGGTTAAGGCAAAGGCGTTCAAAGCTTGGAGCCCGGGTTTGATTCCCCGCTGGGACATTTTATCGGCATCACCAATTTGTCCAAAGGGCAGATAGCTCTGAGGAACCTATATTTAAGCTACGCCTACCATTGTTCTCTTCATTCATTTGTTTCACAACAGATTGAATACCAGAGTTACCAAAGCTGTTGTACAAGTATGATTTCTCACACTTATAAAGAGAGAGACAGAAATAAAGAACAGTTTGCTTGCGCAAGGGGTCTACTTTAGATCTTCCCCAGAAGTTTAATTTCTCCCATAGTGCAATATATTCTTCTAAACCAAATTTGTCCCGATAAACTATCCCCACCATTTGGATATAAAACCCAGTCTTAAAAACGATGCCGCTCTTCATAAGTTAAGAAATAGCGTTGTGGATCCTAAATCGTATGCAAACAAAGTAAGATCTGAGGGAGTGGGGAACTTCGAACACGTACGTTAATTCGCATGTAAACAAAATAAAGTGATCGCTAGCTGGTATGATCATGGTCAACTTTTCAATATTCTGTTTGCAAGCGTAAATTTATTGGAAAAAATAGTTTTGAAAATGTGAGGTCCGGCAGATTGTTTTCGAACAGTTTCGCTTTGCATTTTGATTGTAATGTATCATGAAAAATTTTGGTTTGCTTTATTTCTTAGAGATTGCATAAAGTTCGTTATTGATCATTTCAT
Source organism: Lytechinus variegatus (assembly GCF_018143015.1). Taxonomy (NCBI): domain Eukaryota; kingdom Metazoa; phylum Echinodermata; class Echinoidea; order Temnopleuroida; family Toxopneustidae; genus Lytechinus; species Lytechinus variegatus. Next base: position 22,035,172 of record NC_054756.1, read on the forward strand.
GTTCGATCTCTTCAGAACCCTCTGGGCACCGAGGCATGCTATCAGCCTGTGTGCGAATGAAAGCAGCCGAGCGCGTGAAACTGTCGGTGTAGGCTCGGCAATCAGCGTATGCGTAGGCATTTTCATTAGCCATTGAAGGTTCTTGGCTGCATGTTTCGCAGTCATCTTCCTTGTTTAGGACATGGTAGAATTTGGATTCTGGCACGAGCACATCACCTTCCTCGGTAATGACATTATAGAAATCGGATTCTGGAACCAGAATACCGTCGCTTGTGTCTTCTTCCTTAGTGTTTCGGATCGGAGTTCGTATCGAATCTACCTCAGATGGTTGTTGACCGCTACCGAGGTTTCGGAGAGGAGGTTGTGGTTGATCCCTGCTTGTCTGTGGGTCAGTGGGAGGGCGCTCTTTATTTTCTCGTGACGATGCATCGGCACGCCATCTTCGTGAATGATTGCGGGGCGAGTAGACCAACCGACGATCCCGGTTTCTGAAGTGTGTTGGGGAAATAGATTGAGGAGTGTTAGAATATCATGAGTGCTAGGCAGATGTGTTTAAATGCACGATACTTAACAAGAATCAGCTATATACATGATGTATACCCCGGCTGGAAAGATCACAATGTCCCACAGTGCATATCACAGTGTGCTCCACAGTCTGTCCACAGTGTGAAACACACATCATGATCAGTGATATCACTTTCACGGTGTGAAATATGAGCAGTTTAAGAGTGCAAATAATATTTCCACATAATCCAGAGCGAACACACTGTGATCACGCTGTATATATAAACCCCTCAAAAAAAGTTTTGCAACTCAGTTTTGGGGATGATATCTTTTTTGGTTAATGAAGTATAAAACATGAAACTGGTATCATTGGAAAGCTGAATTATTCTTCTTTACAATGACATGCCATTTGCTGTGATTATGTAATCATGGAATATGCGATCACCCAGAACATCGAGAAAAGTCAGAAGTGAAATGTTGCAAAATGCATTGATTTCTAACAAGAGTCGCCATTTCTATAGAATTTCTACCATGCAGGCGACAGTGAATGCAATCGGTCAATCCTCGAAACAATTGGAAATTCGCTATTTGCAACATTTCATGTCTAACATTGCTGAGTATTATGATGTCTGTGTATTTCATGATAACACTAGCATTACAAATGACACATGATTGTAAAGAAAAATAGTCATGCTTTCTAAAGATATCACTTTTACGCATGATGATGGCACATTAAGAAATTTATTAGCACTCGAACTTGCGGTTTGAGTTGCAGAACTCAAACATGACATGGCAACGAATTCTGTAACATTTCATTTTTTACATTGCAGCTGCATATTTATCATGTCTGTGTATTTCATGATAACATTAGCATTACAAATGACACATGATCGTAAAGAGGAATAATCATACTTTCCAATGATACCAATTTCACATATGATGATGGCACACCAAGAAGTTTATTTGCACTCAAACTTGAGTTGCAGAACTTATTTTGAGGGGTTTATATTGTAAAAACATTTTTCAAGTCAACCTTGTCCCCAATACAGGAATTATGCCCAGCTACGGAAATAATATATATTTAAGTTTAGTATAAAAAACAACGTGATTTGTACATGCCAGAAGGGAACATATAATTTTACTAACCACTCCGCCCTTTCTTTATCACACTTTCTAATCTAAATTGCCAATATTTTTCAGAAAGTTTGTAAAAATGTAATGCAAATACCTCAAACAAGCAAAGATGATTATGATGAGTAATACTAGAAATAAACTCGCACCGCCAACAACATAGGGTCTTAAATGTCCCCATGACCATAACCAAGATTCCGTTGATCCTAAAGAAAGGAAAAGTGAAACAAAAATAGATAAATGTCCTGCATTAATGAAAAAAAAGAACTAACATCATCACATCTGAAAACCCTCCGCCACAAAGAATACACCCCCCCCCCTAAAAAATGAAAACGCTGCAATAGCTCTTCCACGTTGGGACGGGGCAAATGTTATATGCCGCCATTAATTTTGTTTCCGAAATTCGATAAGAGAGCTACTGCAGATCTTTCGACTTAGTGCCCAGTAACATAAACATTTCAGATAATGAGAGTGGGGGCTGATTTTAAAGATCGATTATACCCAATATCAACACAATCAATTAAAAGAAATCAGCCCAACAACTACATGCTCCTTTAATTTATCAGTAACTGTTAATGAAATGACGGGAGCTTCCAGACAAGCGCAATCCCACATAATTATCATCCTCCATCAATGAAGGCAGCCTCGTTGCCCCATAAAAATCATAGTCTATGAAGATAAGTAGTTTCCCAAGCACATCGCTGGTATTTCTCTCTTTAAACATATTCCTCTTATAATCGGAATGCGTTGTTATTTGAAAATAAAATAATAATGAGATTAATAAATTCCGCGTGTTAGTTCGGATCCGAGAATTGGGATCTTGAAAAAAGTAGTCCATTTAGCCCTTGCAATGTTTATTTTGGTGAAAACCAAATTGTACCAGAATTTCTCCCAAATTTCATATTTGTTTATTTGTTGATAATAATGTCACTTTTGATTACGATTCTAAAAGTGCTACCGTAATACCTGTATATGGTAGTTCTAATTTTACCACCAATAGTACCATAATTATATTACTACTACTACAATTTCTAATGCTACTAATACAAGCTCTGATAATGATGATGATGATTGTTATTGACAATATTATTTAGCATAATGCAAGTATATAAGTATCGCAAAGATGCAAAAAAATGATAACGGTAATAAGTAAAACCAATGTATTTTAGTTTTAGCTTTGATGATGTGTGACACTCGCAAATATTAACAAAATTAAGTATAACCTCACAAATGTGTTCCTTTTTCCAAACTGTACTAGCGAGAATGTATTTAAAATGATACAAATTATGTATCCGCATATACCTTCAGATTCATCCGTACCACTACCATTAGGCTTGGTCTGCGTGCAGTTGCTTTTTGATGCGTTTCCAGATTTAACTTGAACAAGGAGAGAGAGAAAAAAATAATTTAAACATAATCATGTGGAAAAGACAAATTAATATATGATTTGTTTTCATTACTTATTTATTGATATAGATTAAAGAGAAATTCCAGTAGTTGCAGTAAACACTGATTTCATGACAAAGTCTGTAAAACAAGGATTAATTGCCAGTATATCATCGAGGATCTAGATCTGGTACAGTTACATAAACTGAACTTCGTGAAATCTTGAAATCTACGCTGAAAAATGTTCAGACTGAAGATCCCCAACACAGATAAGCGCACGTGGGACAGTGTATTATTATTGCTTTGAATGTCGTGCCCGACGCTCTACCCGAATCCTGTGCTTATTTGCTGATTTCTCAGCAAATACACAATTTCTTCCAGAATCCTTTGGCACATACGTTTTATTTATACAAACAGACACTTTGGTGGTCATTTCATTGGATTCTGTATGAACTATCATTTACCTTTCATGGGAAAAACAAACTCTGTAAACTCACAAGCAGTGTAGGGAGAAAATAAGTCACAGCCATTCTTGTACCCTTTTTTCTATTTTACTTTATAACTTCAAAGTTTGGCAAAATAGAGAAGTGTTGTTTTAAAAAAAAACTATTTTTATTCTTCACTATTTTTGTTAACTGTTTGAAAACCAAACTGTTTTCGGATGAAGAGTCTCATTTTCTTTATTTCTTCAAATCTATTAAAAAAATAAGTGGAAAGCTTATGCATTATTCCGTCTCCCTATTTCGTAAGATGGCATCCTTACAATTGCACAGACAATAGCACAAACTCTTAACACAAATCAGTCAAATTAACTGGACCAGTAGTCAACTGGATGCAATTGACATGTCTAGTCACATCTCTGACATATACATATATTCTAGTCCAAAATAAGTCTGCACTAGTGAAATGCGACTAAACAATCATCAATATGACTAGAATAAGAGTGGCACCCAGCTGACCCTATCAAGTAGTAATTTTTACTGGGTTTTTTAAGTGCGCATGCACAGTACGGAGGCTTACCTTCATATACAGACGCTCCGAGATAACCACCACAGAATCTCAATCCATCACCTCTGCATGGTAAGCCACATTTAGTGCTGAAAACGGGGTCCATGATTTTACCAATACACGGCAGTTCACACGAGCAAGAGCATTCTGTTCTGTTGTATACTGTAGCTACCCGATATCCACTTGTTTTGCATGTTGCTGTACACGAATCCGGTGTTACCTTTGTGAGGTTTAGATGATATAGCGCATGTATGTCAAAGCAGGTTTGAGGATAGCAACCTAGGTAGTCACCATCTGAAATGATAATAATAAAACAATTGTAAGGTAGCCATGGTAACATCGACAAGTGGTTTTGATCAACGTGAAGGGAAACGATGTAAATATTCAACACAATAGATAGATGGCTGTCAAAGAAAACGATATAAATTTTCATGATTACACATTCAACTGGTTGACGTTTTGTTTCATTATTGATTTATTCAATTTTTTCGGGGGGGGGGAGGTGGGAGGGAGGGATTTGTTTTATTCCGTTGGGGTGCAATATCTAAATGGTGGAAAAATTGCAATTTGCTATTTGACTTTGATAGTTAATGTATTTCTCATGACAGACTTACCATTTGCGCGTCTTCCTTCCACTTCTGTACTCGATGTGTTGTTTGCACTACCCACATCAGCCAGAAGTAACTGAACTGCCATTATCAAACACACTCGGTTTACCATATAAACTGTATCCATTGTCTTCTATGGTGTACATCCAAAGGACTATCATGCTACCGCTTTTTCTGATTGTCCATTTCCTATCTCAGATTCATCAATGTTGTTCACCGCAGTTTACATCATGTCTGTACGAGCTACCATCATCTCTAGTCCTGAATGAATATTTCACGGATGAATTGGACAATTGTCAATTTCCTTATGCTCAAAATGGTAACGTTACAAGGCTCCGTACAAAAAAAAACTCTCGTGGCTTTCCTTAGAGATTCGCAAGACCATAATTTGCTTTGATCTACACAGTTGGCTACTTTTGACAAGAGTGGGGAAAGTGAGTTTGGTATCAAGGAGCGCATTCATTGCCATGCAACGTACTAAGTGTAAAAACAAAATGCTCTGAATATAATAGATAAAAGCACCGTGTGCTACACTCACACGACTAACGGACAAACATAAACGAAGTAAAAAAAGAGAATTGAAAATGAAACAAACAACTAAAGGCTGATATGCGCATAATCAATATGCATAGTATGTATTTGTGTAAAATGAACTCACAAGGTAATAGCAAAAGGATGAAACAATGCCAATCTGAAATTACGACAATTTTTTTAATCCCCGAAAGCTTGAATGAAAGATGGGTTCTGTCTGAAAAAATATATATATAATATGCTTTGCGTTTCCTATTTGCTGAAAATCATTACCATAATTACCAGACTAAGAACAACGACGAACGTGCTTTAATTGTTGGACTAAGGAAACGCATTAATGCGGTCTCAAAACTTTGGATCTGTATATTATTTTGTGTATCAGTTACACAAAAAGAGGAAATGCATAGTCGCCATTTGTCTTGATTTGCAATTGTCAGGTCACACGATCGAAACTTTTTTTTTCTTTTGATAGGTAATTAAGTTTGTTGTTAAGCCTGAGAATTCACGTGTAGGATATCTTTGTTCTTCTCTGCCAACAGTTTGTAATATATCATGGAGATAGTTTTGATGTTATATTTTTCACAACACCAACATGAGGAAGAAAAAAATACTCAAAGAAGAGACATTTTCACATTCAACCAAACTATCTTGATAGATTAGGATCTAATTGATTTGTTTATTATTTTGATTTTATTTATGTTTGACTTCTGACTTCCGATTTGTTTTTTTTTTCTGCCTGTTATTTTTCGCAGACTTAAAATGGATGCCGCCATGGCACGATTTTGTTTACTAAGACTAAATGTCGGTCGTCGACCAATATAGTCCTACTCTCTTGGCGACATCACACGACAGACGGGAAATATTCGTTAGAACGTTACATCAGTACAAAAAACTTGAAGGGTTGGTTCACCTTGACAAAAAGGTTCTGTAAAAAAGCAAGAAAAAGTTATAATAAACTCTTACCGACGGTTTTACAAAAATCCATCAAAGAAAAAAAAACTATTCGAATTTTAATTATTTGATTTGTGACGTCATATGCGAGTAACTCACCTACATACATCGTGTAGTAAACAATCAATGAAATGTCATTTTCTCGAAAAATAAAATCGAAAAAGGTTTTATTGTATCTTCAGTATAACAATAGACAAATCATTTCACATCTGTTCCTACAAAGAAAACAAAAATAAGTCATTATGAACCTTGACAAAGTCGATATTCATGCATTATAAGGGGCAGTTGCAAAACCTGAAATTAAACTTCTAATAACTTTCTTAATTTGTAATGGATTCCACTATAACCTTTACCGACATTTTTAATCATTTTTGGTGCTATGTTTCCTTCACTTTCCTTCAAGGTGAACTTCCCTATCAAAGACAGCAGTAAACCATTAAAGCTTCTCTACTAAGCCCTATGGAAATAGTTTAGGGCAGATCGGTATAGGTTATCGACTACGCTGTGCCCCCCCCCCCCCAACTACATTAGGCATCTTTCAACAGAAAAAAGGTAAAACATATAATGTTACCTAAGATATAAGAGGTCAATTATTGATTTATATATGTATCAAATATGTTTTAGGGTTCAACATGAAAATTGTTAACCATAATTTTTCAAGCATGGGACTTGTTTTAGGTATCCCTAAATGTTTTAATGTTTCCTAACTATTATCTGTAAGTGGACAAATATATTTCTATCTATATATCTTTTTATCTGTATTTCGTAATTATATTTATTAATATAATGGATTTGTAACTTTTCGTTTCACTGTAATTGTCCATATTAGTGTCTGTTTGTGAAATTGTAATCGATCACATACATGTAGAACTTGATCAATAAATTTTGAAACTTGAAACTTGTTTAAAAATGTGTTAATCTGTGTAACAAGACTGATTTATTAGAAGGTTTTCGCATCTGTTATCCTGGAAGGACTTAAGAACACAATAAGCGTGTATTGGAAATGACTATTAAAATTTGCACATAATTGGTGAACCAGGACTGCAGTCTCATCCTACGTTTCGGAACTGACGAAAAGTTGGGAATAGTACCGTTTATTTAGAGTTCAGTTCGAAACTGCTGAATGTATTTTGATTCATAAACTTTCGACATAAGACTTCTTTGTAGTTCTTTGTCATGAAGGGAATTTGATATGATGATACGCTGGATATGTCTGGCTCATTCTCTGCCCCCCCCCCCATACTTTCCCTCCATCTCTCACAATACGCCCACACTCTTCTTCACTCTATTTATACCGTATGGACATGATATTCCTTTATTTCATACCATATATAATCTAAAGTGAGGTTTCACTTCCTCATTCTATTGTATCTTTTTCCTGTTTGATTGTCAGATTCTATCACGGACATTCTAAATAATTCAAATAGGTATAGGCTACTCATATAAATTATGTTATATCAATAGTGTTTGGGCCAGGCTTTTTAGTCAATGCATAAAACTGTCAAGTTTTGTGAAGTCATCACGAACATTTTTTTTTGTACACTGAAAATATACCCGCAGAATTGTTGTTTATTGTATTGATATATAGAGGAAACTCTTTGTCCATTAAAGATTCTGTGAAACCTCTAATACATCTACTCGCATGAAAGTACGCTGGATATACTGATAGACTTCATAAAAATGAGAAACTAAACTATTGTAAAACACAAAGGGGTAATTTTGCAACCGAGGTCGCAATGTCTGGTAAATAGGAGGAAGCCCAGCACAAAGACATGAAAGTATTTACATTCACATGCTCACAACTCCCTTAGTATTATTAGTCCTACTATTCTCAAAGTTTCAGTTATCCTCTATGACTTTTTTTAGGTTTCTTCTTCCAAGTCAATGAACGACAAACTCAAAATATTATTTAGGAAGCGCCAAAAAGAATTAGATAAACATATAATTGTCAATGCCTTTCCACAATATGATCATGATTTTTAACTAAGAAATACCGCGTATACACATTGTGTTTTCTCATTCATCATTTCATTGAACTTATAAAAGTAGGCCTATATATACACACACATGTTTAAAAATGTGTATCATTTTGTTATTTGGGTAACGGTATTTCAAAGAAAAACAATTTGTTTGTTGTTTTATTTCTAGTAAGTTCAATTTTCTGTGTTCGATTTTTCATTAAAGAAAAATATATATCTAGTTAAGATATTCTCACATTTAGCAAATCGGGAACAGTTTCGCAGCACTGCCTCCCATGGGAAAATGCAGTATGTACATTTTGCACAAGCTGAGATGTTAATCATATTACGTTTTGTTCAAAGCCGCAGCAGAACTATCTTATTTATTCATATTCTTTAATCATCAAATTGTAGAGTATACATGTATCTATTTAAGCTCTCAAGAACAAATATGTTTTGTTTAAACAAGTGCACACCTAGTTACCAATAATGCATATGGCAGTTCCATTATTTTCAAAGCAGGATAAAAGAGCATTGTAGATGAAAAGCCTTGCTCACGGGCATAGGGGATCAAACCCCACACTTTCCATGTATAGCTTGGCGCCTTAGACCACCTGGCCAGTTGTTTGAGATATCGATACTTCGAGGAAAGTTCAAGCGAATGCTCAGCTTCCGTATGGAAATATGCAGTATCTATAGATGAAAGATAATTCCATTAAGTTTTACTATCACTTACACAGTCTATATTGCATACCATGGAATAATGTACCAATGATAATGGACCAATGCCTAATTCAAGGGGATACAAATAATACCTTAGAAACACGGAGGGTGCCCTCTACCAACAAGAGCGCCCTCTGCGGTAAATTCCCCTAAATGGTCAAAACTTTATTATACACAAACACCCTTGCAAAGTTTGTAATTAGTAACTCTTCTAAGTAACTGTGTTTGTCTATTTTAACTCGATGGCTTTGTACTTAGATTTTGATGTAATACTATCTGAGGCGTCCTTTACAAACAAGGGCACCATATGCAGCAAAGGTCCAAACTTTATGAGACAATTTTCATGAAGTTTGGGATTTTACCACATAGGACGCCCTTGTTGGCAGAGGGGGTCCTCAATGTTTCTAATCTATTATTTATTCAATAAAAATCCCCTTGAATTACACATTGATACATTATTTCTTGGTAGTGAAGCAATATGAACTGCAGATTAAAGTTATGATAAAATTAATGTAAGTAACATGTGTTTCATCTGCAGATACGAGTTGTAGAAAGGTTTACTGCGTTTTACTTTAGGAAACTGAGCATTTGCTTCAAATATACGTCAACATTAATTTTGTTTGTTGCTTTATGCCTGAAAAAAAACAACACTTATTTGTTTAGGAATACTTGAGAAATAATAGTTTCGAGCGACTTTGAAAAAATGAAATAAAATAAACTTGTTCAAAATGTAGATACTGTTTTCTTTTTTTTTTGGGGGGGGGCGGTAGGAAAGGCTAAGTTCAGTGTAGATGCTGCTTACTGCAGTTACTGAAAAAATTGCTCTCCCAAAATAAATTCCGAATACTGAATGTGTCATATGAATAACGGTGGTTTACCGACTACTTTTTCTAAAACATGTTAAAACTTATAAAAAACTTATATGGATGAAAAGCTTGTCCAAACTGAAGGGGCTTAGCAAGACAAGTTTACATGAATCCATCTAAGAATCGATCCGTTTGTTCCAAATCTCACTACTTTGTAGTTTGAGACGCCACTGCCTCATAAGGTACATCTCGTATTCCAGGTCCGTCTTGGATAACGTACCCATCTGCATCAGTCATGCTATCTCTAACCGTTTCTTCTCCTCTAGACCGACTCCCTTTAGAATGCATGTCGACATATCCACGATACCCTTTATTGTCTTGAACAGCATCCATGATCTCAATACCTTCCTGACCCGGATCGGGATTTCTCGGGAACTTGTTCCGTTTTGCTTGAGTCGAGAAATGACATTGGTCAGCTTCTGCATAGACATGCGAAACGGGATCTTGCGTTAGCTTGTCCAACACACTATTCGTGTCGCTGGTATCGGAAGGAGCTTCTTTAACCACATCTGCTTCTGGTGGATATGTTGTGGGTTGTCTTCCTAGTCGGCGATGTCGATGTCTTCGATGTACCATGCACCCTATGATTATGACAATACTTGCGACGGGAACCATCGGAACACTGATGATAATTTGAAGACCTCGGTATTTAATAAATAAAGGAAATAGAGAGATAAATGTAATTATTAAACAACCAAATGCACTGAAAATAAAATTTATTTTTAATTGTCATGATGGCATTTTATTACCTGAAATCAGTATTTATATTATTTCAGTTGTTTTCCCTAATTTCCGTCTTGATAACAATATAACTCGGTACATTCCCTTTTTGCAACGAATACAAAACTACTTTACCAAATCGTTTTCAAATGACAAGATACATGATAAGAAATTAGAATGGTTACCGGGTTTTTCCTGTTTTTGTGGGCTACACATGTCGCCCAAGGTGCCAGCAAAGACTGCAGGATATGAACAAAACAAAAACGTACAACAGAGTTTTATTGAAAATCGAGATCGACTGGAAAAGTATGAAAAATAAGAGGTAAAAAACCGTTGGAATGGTCTTTTTTTATCACCAAATGGATACCCAAGGTCATTAATTTCCGTTCATTTCAAAAGCCTGTATATATTTCTTGAGATAACAAACATTCTTCATGATAGTATATTGTCACAGGTATTTACATACAACTTTGACGATAGACTCCATCTACATCTACGTTCTACCAATTTAATTCGGTAAAGGTATCCGTATACCGTTTGAATATGATATTGCGTGCCAATAAGATATGACGTAAAAAAGTAACAATGAACTGTCACGCAGCAAATACATGATGCTGACAGGAATTTACTGTTATGGTACTTTTCAGCGTAGAGGTACAAAAAATATACAATACAAAAATTCGTGATATTCCCCCTGTTTTTCTGCAAAAAAAATAGAAATGGGTCCCGTTGCCGACAGAACTTCGATCAATCTCAGCTAAAAATTAAACGCAACTCGATTTTCAACGTATGAATCGCGCGTATCGGCTTTTCTTTTGATGCGTAGAAGAAGTTTAAACCCTTCTGCAAAAGGTCCCAAGTTATATCATCAACAAAAACCAAATGCAGTCTCAGCGAAATTTCTAAGCACTATAGGGGGAAAAGATGTCACAGACACTCGTGTATATTTTTTTTTTGGGGGGGGTAACCTTGTAATTCTAAATTTTGGCAGTATGGATCGAAGAAGAAGTGTTCACTCAGATAAGCTTAGTTTCTATTTTCTGTTTACTGTTTTAGTACCAAATCATATTTTCTTCATTTTCAAAATCTAAAAAGAAAACAAGGAAAGCTTAAATACTATTCAGTCTACACATTTCGTTATCCTTACAATAGCTCAGATGATAACATTTTACAGCAAGAAGACTTACCATGATATACAGACGCTCGTAAATAACCTCCACATAATTTCAAGGCATCACCTCTGCATGGTAGACCACAATAATTGTCTTCCAGCTTCTCACTATGACACACCTTCTGCAGCTCACAAGAGCAAGAGCACTCTGTTCTGTTATACACCGCAGCTACCCTGTAGCCAAGTTGTTTGCATGCGGCTGTGCACGACTCCGGGGTCATTTCCGAGAGAATTGGGTGATAGAGCGGGTCTAAGCAAGTTTGATAGTAACAACCCATATAGTTACCATCTGAAAAAAATAAATAAATGAACATTCTCATCTTACATGTCCTAGTAAAACGTTATAAAGTGATTTGATGGGTCTGGTCCTGACGATCTAAATAAGCATCACAAATTTTAATGGCAATCGATTTTTTTTTATTCAAATAGTGGGTAATTGACAGCCTATGTATTTTTTATGAATCTGATATTCGCATAGAGAGAGAAAAAAAGTACCTTCTGCGCTTCTTTCTGCCGATACAGTGCTCGATGTGTTGTCGTCACCATTCACAGCCGCTAGGAGTAAACGAAGTGCAATGATCCAGTACACTCTGTTTGCCATACGAAATGTATCCATTGCCATACGTAAACTAAATTCAAAGCTTTGTATTTGCTATTTTCTCCTGACTGCCCATTCCCTATCTCAGATTGATCATGTTGCTCACTGCAGTTTACATCATGTCCGTCAGAGCTACCGAGATTTCTAATCCTGTATAGATACTTCGAGGTCGAAATGGATGACTGCCGGTTTCCTTATGTTCAAAATGGCAATAGAACAGGACTTTAGGAAAACCGCACTTACAGTCTTACTTTGTTTTACGAAACCATGACTTCCTTTAATCTTCATTGTGGGTTACTTTTGCCAAGGTGCTTTAGTATAAAAGGGTGCATTATTTGCTACGCAAAAAACGCTCTTGTTGCAAAAAAGAGAGAGAATTAAGAATGTAAAATAAAATTGAAACAAACAACTAAAGGCCAACATGAACATTTGGAATCTTCGCACTGCCAATTCTCAAGCATCTCAATAAATCGTTTCGGGCAGATTGGAATATGCCAGGGAGCCGTTTCATAAAACGTGATACAATAACAAATGTACAATAACAGTTATAAACTACTGAAATCCATGAATCTGATTGGCTGCTAATTAATTTGTTATAGAAATATTGCATTTGTTATTATAACAAGTCTTTATGAAACGTGACGCTGGTCTATATAAGCCATCAAAGTTATCAACTCCGCTGTGCCCCACCCCCCAGCGCAACTAATTTGGGCATGTTTAAATATTCTGTTCATCCGGATAACCAGAGTGTTTTATAAGAAAGCTTTTGCATATGCATCGGAGATGGATTCAAGAACACAGTGATAGTTAACGTATTGAGAATACGTTTACTCTAGACCGACTCCCTTTAGAATACATGTCAACATATCCACGATACCCTTTCTTGTCTTGAACAGCATCTATGGTCTCATCAGAACCTTCTTGACCCTGATCCGGAACTAAAATACTCTGGAACTTGTTTTGTGTTGGTCGAGTCCAGAAAAGACACTCGTAAGCTTCAGCGTAGGCATGCAAATCGGAATCATGCGTAAACCTCTCTAATGTCTCATTTGTGTCGCTGGCATCGGGATGAACTTCTTTCATCAGTTTCTGGCGGATTCGGCGTGGGTTGTCTTCCTAGTTGGCAATTTCGATGTCGTCGATGCACCATGAACCAAACGATTCTGACAATGATTATAACGACAGGAACTGATGATTATTTCAAGACGTCGGTATTTTGCAAAGAAATGTAATTTATTAGTGGAATGTTGAGATAAATGTAAATTTAATCAAAGTATTAAGGAGCCAACTGCACTGAGCGAATAAATTTAATATTTAATGGTTTTTTTTATGTGAAAATAGCATCAATATATTTTGCTTTCTTCTAAAGGCAAACAAACAAAAGGAAAGTAATACTAAAAATATAAAGTCATGCTCCCATGTTTAAAACTGCATTTTACAAAGACAGACCGTGTTCTTAAGATTTGAACACCAATAACTACTACTGTCACCTATATTGACGCGTGGCTTTCACTTTCCCGTACCAATTTCGATGGTTATAAGGAACACATGAGTTTTACTGGCATAAACAGAAGCTTCGTCAAAACCGCCACAAAACAGCGCACGGTCCCCTCGGCAGGGCAGGCCGCATATACCGTCATCCAGGGGGGAGTTCTTACAGATGTGTGTACAGGAGCAAGAACATTTGGTTCGGTTGTAGATCAGAGCATACGGAAATACATTTTCTTTACACGCTGCTGTGCACGAATCAGGTGTTATGCATTGGAAAATATTGACGACATAGTCGAAGTGCAAGCATCCTTGAGCAAAGCAACCGATGTAAACACCATCTGTAAAATAAGATTAAAAATAATAAAAAAGATCCATTTATTTGCATTTTATCCAAGTGTTGTATTTACCACTTTAATAATAATCTATAATAATACAATTTACAGTGCTCTATGCCTTATTTTCCTATTGTCAGATGTCTTACATTAGCCTTAAAATTATATTTAAAAAACATAATTCCATATCTATTTATCAATGTGAACCTTCCACTTTGCGATTGAATTTTATATCCTAATATCAACCTTCTATACAACTAATATATTTGTTTATTGAATTTAGTGCATGCATTTCAGTTATCATTACCTTATTATAGCTTTTATTTATAAATATCTTTGGAATTTATTTTGTAACGTGCTCTCATCTATATTTACCTTTTAAGTGCAATATACCAACATCGATTAATTAATTGTTACTTTATATTATTTGACTATTTTATTTCACTTATGTAAATATGAAATCTATGTTTACATTGTAATCTTTGTTTTATCAGTCTCCCGACTGTTTTGTCAAGGAAGTATTTTGTACAATAAACCGAAATGAATGAATGAATAACACAGAACAAAAACTTTCCTTAGCCCATGCCACAATAATTTTTGAAATTTTGCACATATCTACATTCTAATTCAACAATTGTCATTGAAAGTTACCTCATTACTTTTTGTACCAGAGAAGCTGATAAAATGGCTATAATTTTAGGGTAACATCAATGGTGCAGTTTGAAAAACTAAATAAAAAGAAAATATCGCAAATACAATTGCCACCCTCCCCTGGATTAATTCAGCGTCCAAAGAGTTAGGGGAAACATGAAGACTCACCTTATTAGGTAAGCATGTACATCTATATGCTTAACTGCTGTGAACATAGAGGCCACTTAGACCTCCTAATGATAACTGATTTTTTATCATTCCTTGTCAATCGATTAGTTAATTTTCTATGTATTTATTACTTTTTTTTTTACTTTATACATTAAGATGACCATGCTGTACACCTTGAGTGTCGTTATTCGACAGATTTGTGCGCGCTACAAATTATGAATTGTTAGTATTACTTTTATTGTTCTCAAACGCAACAATAAAAAATATGACGATTTAAAATGAACATGTTGAAAATGTTGATAGGATTATGCTACTCTTGGTTCCTTTTATTGTTTTACAACTACCCTAAGAGGTATGAACGTTTATGATGAAATATCCGTTAAAGTATATTCATGGTTAAAAACGATCCATGTCCTTGGCATGAATTCCTCTGGACACGTGCAACTTTTTTTTTAAATAAACTTTTATTATCTTCTCTGATCAAACGAATTTAAACATAGCAAAATATTACATTCATGATTATGAATTAAAAAACGGTATCAAATCAAATTCCATCATAATGACAAAGCTTTGTTTGAACGTACACTTAATGTGATCAACACATCCATACATTTCACAATTCTTAACGAAAATGAAGCAAAACAATGCCATGAATAAATTCTAAATCAAAATATCTGACATACATTTTTATTTCTAACAAGATTGATTACATGAATATTTATTTTCCAAGGAATATATATTATTTTCCCTTACATTTATACGCATACATGATATATATGTTTTATTGAAAAAAGCAATACAACCTTAAATCAAGCAAACTATTCACCATTTCTTGATGGTTGTATCACACACACACAAAATATTAAATCCTGTAAATCATTAAAATACAACTAATAACATTTATGACAGAAGATTTAAATATTCATAATCCTCGGACCCCCCACACACTGCTTGATAAAAACGATAGTCATTGCCTTTTCCTCGAACGTGTCAACAAAATGTTCAAGTAATCACACTTAAACATACACACACACACACCAATTTAAAATTATCATTTTTTGTAGTTAGCTTTATCAGAATTAGAAAACATACCCTTTGCTGCTCGCTCTCCTTGCTTTGTTTCCTCAATAGTGTCAGTAGCATGTGCCGAGTTTTCATCACTGAAAACACAATCCACACTAAGAATTAGCATGCATATGGCAAGGACAGAATTGTGCATTTTGACTCTAATCTTTAAGAAAACTGTCCTTGTTTGTTACTTTGTTACACTTGCGAAACGAAAAGATAATTTCGTTCATATCACCACGACAGATATCATGATAGTTTTGTAGTAGGATTATTACTTTCAATTACTTCTTGGCAGACCCATGTTTATCTATGTTCAAGAGCATGTAATAGCTGTTTCCGTTGTTATTAATCATCTTTAGAGTAATCTATTCTGTTTCCGTGTCAAGGATGGTTGTAAAGATATAGATTTGTGAAAAATAATATCACACTTTCGAAAGGCAGGCGGGAAAGCTGTTATGATATGATATTATATATTATACTATCATGTCCGGAGACCCCAACCCTTCCCCGGGCCCTTCCCTAATGATGACTGTTAACCCTATATCTAGGCCGGGGGGGCCTCGGAGGCCCCCCCCCCTCAACAAATCGCGCGATATTTTCGTCGCGCGAAATTTTTTGACCGCGCTGCTCGCTGACTTTTTACTTTCAAGTCTTGCGCAACTTTTGAGACCAATTTTGCGTCACCCGGGTACGTGGTTCCGAAATTATGCAACATTATGTAAGTGCATGTCAGACCAAAAAATGCTCAAAAACGTGATTTTGTGTACAAAGTCAATGCAAAATGTGTTTTCAACCGAAATTCATAAATGCATGATTATTTTTAGGTTTGATGGTCTAAATGTATTTATTTTATGCTTTTTATGATCGCAGAAGAGTCCTCAACAAATTTCATTGAAAAAACAATGAAAAACAAAAGGTCAAAAAAACAAAGAAATACATAAGAAATTGCAAAAAACAATATAAAACATAAGAAAATTATTTGATATCACAATTTTTTAATGTACACTTGCTAAGAACACCACAGAAAGTTTCTATACCAAGAATTAGTATATTTGGAGCTTTATTTAGGGAGTTATAGGAAAAAGTATGATTTCGCATACTAATTGCGCATTAATTAGCATATTCACTTAATAGCAATTCGCATGAAATAAATAACTATAAAATCTTGTACATTATGTCCCAGGCAACCCGCGTGCCAATTTTCGGCGCGATCGCGCGGTCGACGGCCGAGATCTTGGGGGGGGGGCTGGGAAGCCCCCCCCCCCGGCCATATGAACTCCCAAAATACCCCGGCCTAGATAGGGTTAAAACGTAGGGCATGATACATTTCTCCTCTAATTCGGCGAAAACGTAAGAGGCGACGCCCCCCCCCATTTCCACACTTGCATGTGCACGATACATGTAAATTTTCACTTACTAGGGGATGCAGACGGGATACGGGATACCCATACATAAAATGACGTAATCGTTAGAAAAATATTCATACAAAGTCAGTGGTGCATATCTGAACATTTTTTTTATACGGGCATATAGAGGGATTACTACTGGATCTGTTCAGTCCCAAGGAAAAACAGTATTTTGTCAATACTGGATTTTACGGGAACTTAATTAGTTTTCCAAGAAACCCTTAGAGCACTGTGACTGCACCCAAGTTTGCATTTAGCCTGGGTTTGAGCCCCTGTATTGCGAAAATAAATGGTAAAAAAATCATTTTCATATTTTTAACGTTTGAATGATATTGGATGAACTACCCCATCACAAAGGTTTGGATGGTGTCATTATTAAGATTTTGGGGGCAATTTTTTTTTCTTCAAATCTAATTGTTTACACATGAGTCTAGGGGGAAATAGTTTAGTGGTGTGTGCCCTTAACATGCAATGTGCAGTAAACACGGATAGTTGGATGTTTTGCTGCTAGGAGGGGGAACTGATTAAAAGGAGGGGTGCAAACACTCGGCACTTATTTTTCTTAAAAATACTCAAACAAATATAAAAATGCTAGTTTTGCAATTGACTTTGTATGTAATTTTGGCACTTGCCTATATTGGGGTCTTAAATGCAGGACTAGCATGGTCGTAGTAATCAGAAATATACATGAAGCTCGTAGACCAAAACATAAATAGGCCAGCATCTAGTGTATTGTTAGTAATTCTCTTTCAACATCTTCCCAAGATAGGATTTGACGCAAGTTAAATGGAATAACATGACAAGCCAAAATTTGCAGTTTTTAATGGAATTTGATAGCAATGATCGTCTGGTTAATGTGATTCATTATCAAAGGCAAATCTTGTATCTATTGTACTTGGGTTTAGATCTATCATTAATAGTACAACGTCAGGCCCAGCCCCTAACATGTGTACAAGTAGGTCTAGATTTAGGCTATAATTTGTTAATGTTCGTCAAAATGGCAGATCCACTGAAATGGTGTTCCATATATGTCGACATTTTAGACAGTAAGACGGATACAAAATGGCCAAGATATCACCACATTTCTTAGCTGTCTTTTGAAAACATCTAAGTGATCCGCTTGGAATATTGCTTTGTAATGTTAGAATCATGCTTGCAGCACTGTTTGCATTACTGCGTTGAAATTTTTTGCAAGCCCCACCTGTCATGCGGCTTAGTACAGTGGTTTTCTACCCTTTCTCTGTTTTAACTACATGTATCTCTCTGGAAAACTTTAGTGCAGTTGATTCAAATTCACAATTCCTGCACTTGAATATGATTATAACTGCAGTTCCTCTTTTTTCCCCCTTTTTCTTCAGGAACCATCAACTCCATGGTTCAACACCAGGTCCAAAGCCAGGGCTAAATGTGTGTGCTGTTGGCAAGCTTCGTTGATGACCATGGTAAGCTTCTCTACGTCAACAATCCGATGGCCGACAGTGGAACCATTAGTGGTACAGAATCTTCTGGTGTCTTTGGCCTGAAAATCATCGTTGTGAAAGAGCGACTGACAGGCTTATCATTCTGGTGAAGTTAACATGCTCATCAAGGGCATTTGTGCGCTCCAAGTCCCCTCTTGCTAGACATGGTCTACACATTTCATCTTTAGAAAACTGTATTACCAAGCTACCCACTTCAGCCCCATGTTCCATATGGCCAGGTACAAAGAAGTTCTTTTACTTGTCAGATAGTTTCTTGGGGCCCATTGTGACTGTGTTTGGTATGATTGGGAAGATTTTCCCTTGTATTTATACACTTCTTAGTGTGCATCTCAAATGACCTCATAATCAACCCCCTTTCTTCCATCAATCAATCAGAAAAAAATCACAAATTATTTCAAGATTTTATATCATACTTTACAGACAACCATTTTTGTTTAATCCCAGAAGGGCAGCAGTTACAAACTTGCAGGAAGGGTGCACTGAGTACTGGTATGTCCTTCACCTAGTTAACAAATTGACAAGCGGTAAATAATATCCCCTTCTTGTACTACCTAGTAAACTATTACTATGGATCATGATGAATATCACCATTTATTTAGCTCTCATTCTCTATCATTTTGCTCACCCCCCCCCCTCCCTCTCTCTCTCTCTCTCTCTCCTTCTCCTCCTTCCTCAATTCCTCACCCCTTCTAACTAATTTTGTCTGCCTCCTGGAATACCCCGAATGTTATTACACTCGACACACTTATTTTTGTGTTTTTCTATTGTTTTAATCCTGAATTGAGCTGCAAATTTCAATTACTCATGACTTGAAAATGAATCAAGTACTATTGAAATATACGTACAACAATTCAAAGGCAAGGATCATCAATTAATTTCAATTCATGAGTTTGAATTGAGCAGAATGACTTTAAGTGCATTGTTTGAACTCTGTGTATTCTGTCTGTAGTATGCCCCTGAAGACTGAGAGGTTTATTCCCTGTTCACCAGAGGACGGGGTCTCTAAAAAATTAAAACAACGTTTACCCTTGTGTGCCAGCAAAAATCCAAATAATAATAATTGAAAAATAAGAAAATCCCAAATTTAGTGCGAATCGCACCGCCTGGAAGCCCAGAGGTGAGTCAGTAGCCCTCCTCTTGTCCTTGTTGATTCCCTCTCTAAATATCTTTCGATCCCATGTATCAGCCTCCCAAAGGAAAGTAGTGAGGCGCTTTAATACCAAACATCACTTCCTGGGTGATGATAAAATTTATTGAACATACATTTTGAAAAAAAAAATCAAAGACACCGTATGTACAGTACATATCATACTAATGATTCACACTCCCCTCCCCATCACTCCATCAACTCTGTGATGTAAGATATTCTATGTCGTATCTCCAAACTCGTCTCATCTAATTTCTGAGCATTTTGAGGATTCGTTGAA
Source organism: Lytechinus variegatus (assembly GCF_018143015.1). NCBI lineage: Eukaryota > Metazoa > Echinodermata > Echinoidea > Temnopleuroida > Toxopneustidae > Lytechinus > Lytechinus variegatus. Next base: position 22,055,351 of record NC_054756.1, read on the forward strand.
TTATATCCCTTCCTTTTGTTCATAGTAAACTGTTTTATGAAAGTTTATGATATGAATAAAAAAATATCCCCTCTGCCCTCCATCTCCTTATCTCCCCCCCCCCCCCTCCCCACCCTTATCTCTCTCTCCCTCTCTCTTTCTTTCGCTTCATATCTCTATTTGTGTCAAATACACACCTGCCTTCAAGTACACACACGCACCCAAATACTTTAGTTTTACTTGTTTTGACTAAAAGACTTATCAAAAATCAATTGCATAAACTGGCAAAGTAAATAATTACAACATTTACAAAAAATTATAGTTTTTGTTTAAACCACATGGTCTATGTATTTATTTATTTTCCTTTTTTTACAAATCACCGACGCTAACAATGGTGGAATGAACACAAATTTAAAAAAAGATACAAACCAAACTCGAAACTCTACGTAGAGTTCACAATACGTAATTAACATGACTTATTTGCCGAAAACAAACCTCGACATATCATCGCTCCTCGTACTTTTGCCCCCCCCCCCCAAACACACCCTCACAAAAATAGTGTAGTGTTGGGGAATGAATAAATGGGTATTTAATTTGATGCATCAGAGTACACAACAAGTCAGGCAATCGTCTGTTAGAAGAGAAGGCAAAGAGAAATAACCCCATCCCAAACAAACAATCAAACAAATAATAACGAGCAAATAGTTAAAAAAATGCACCCTAGCAAAACTCACATTCGCATCCAAATTTATTCTTGCACCACATTTCACATATCATACATCTTCGCATTCAACATACGTGTTAACACACCTACACACCTCTACGCACCCTCCAGAAACACTGCCGACACTTAAACATACAAACTCTACGCCTACAACTTCTCCATTCTTCTATCAATATATTTTCCACTTCTTTTTCTAAGCATCTTTAAAACACTTGAAAACCTCCGTGTTCATAACAGTCCTACTTTTGATATCTTAAAATGTAATGTGAAGAAAATCATTCAACTTATAAATATCATGTTACGAAGACTGAAACTTTAGCTACTGTTTATTTGGCCTATTATGATGTCAAAGCAATATTTGTTCAACACATTAATCATTAGCAAGATGAAATTGCCATCCATGCACTTACATAAAAACTAAGAGTCAGTTTTATCAAATTCAAACCCTTATCGCCATGATAATTCAAGCTTGATTGATTTTTTAAATATTATTTTCAAGTGATTATTGCAATGGTTACGTCTCTTTAAATCTTAGGTGGTTTCGCATCACACTCACTGGTACAGCATCCTAAAATCCTCGTTTAAAATAGTATTTGACACACACATACACATTTGTACGCACACATACTTTTGACGAATTTTTACGTTTTACAACGCTCACATCAGTCACAAATACCGTGTTTACTTTTGATCGGCTTTTGGTTCAGAACCAAAAGCCGATGCAGAATCGGCTTTTGGTTTATCTTGCACTGCGTTTACACGCTGTTACAGCTCGCGGTTCAGAACCGCGAGCCGATGCAAAAGCCGATTATGTGTAAACACGGTTAATATTTCAAAGAATGCTGCGTCAAAGAACTTACACATGTGCACACTTGCGCGCTCCCATGCATCATTCACTTACTACTACTACTACTACTACTACTACTACTACTACTACTACTACTATTACTACTACTACTTCTACTGCCACTTAAAACTTCATTTACTACTACTACTACTACCATTACTACTACTTCCACTACTACTACTACTACTACTACTACTACTTCTACTGCTACTTAACACTACATCTACAACTACTACTATTTCAACTACTACTACTACTTCTTCTACTTCTACTACTTCTACTGCTACTTAACACTACATCTACTACTACTACTACTACTACTTCAACTACTACTACTACTGCTACTATTACTACTACTACTACTACTATAATGATGGTGATGTTTGATACGCTATTTTTCTGTTTACATTTTAACAAAACAAGTAATCAATCCCTATTTCTAAGCTACCTCATATATTTGTTAATTTGTAAAATCGCACAAGCACACGAAAAAACAAACAAAAGGAAAAAGAACAAAAGAAGAAAAAAATACGATAAAACTATTCTACAGTAATGGTTTTCCATTTTATCCCATTTTCTCTAATGGTACCGCATTTTGTGGTCGGCATGCAAAAAGGAACACGCAGCTATTTCTTGATTGACGTTCGGAATGGATTTACAAACAACAACCACATGGACCTGGCCACGGAGGACTATCTATTGTTGCTGGGGTTGCTGTGACAATGCTCAGCACCCCCAGTAACAATAGACTAATCCTCCGTTGATAGGTTCCTGAACAACAACTATGTTAACAAAAGGGTTGCATGGAATTGACCGAACTAAATATCTTTATTCGTAGTAAATTGTTTAGATCAGTACGTATGTAATTTTCAAAATAAGGAATTACAATGAAGAATTTGCAATTAAAGGAAAACGTGCGCAACCTATTTTATTTTGTGACGTGATTAAGGTCTTAAAGACTTTTGAGATGTTTACTCATCGTCGAATGTAAAACAGTTTGAATTCATAATTTGAGCTCTATCAAGGAGATATGTTTGAAAAATCAATTGGTGTTTATGTAATCATAACATCTCCGTCACTCTGTGAGTTCTCAACACCTACGTGACTAAACGTTTTTTATTTCAACATTACAATATTTTCTTTTCTTTTTGTTTTTAATTAAGCTCATTATGAACATTGGTACAGTCCGTCTTTTGCTGTGAATACTCTTTTTCAGAATTTGAATTCATTGTCGAAAAATATGTAACATTAAACAAAATAATTAGATTATTTTTTAGATTGATAGCATTTATTTGATTTATCGTTAAAAAAACACTACTTAACATACAAACATTACAAGGGAGGAAAAGGTAAAATAATACAGTATTGATAGAATTTGTACCATATTACAAAAAAGTACGCATGAATGAATGAGGATGCAACTGGAAAGACAAAGCCTTAAAGTGCTGCCGCCTTTACAAAACTAAATAAACCTTAATATCTCACATTTTTATTTCATTTATAAATATTTTTAGTACCTGCACAGAATGAATTCCTTCTAAAACTTTCAGAATATAGCGAGTAAAAAGTTGTAAGTAGTAGGTTTAAATTGTAAGATAAAATTGCATATTTACATGTATCATGCCTCAATTGCTATATAGGAACTGACTGTAGAAATGTAAATGGAAAGAAACCATTCAACATTATATACCCTTTGTACAATATCTTTGTGATTCTACATATACCTGGGCATATAGGTAATGTTTTGAAATATACAAAAGGTTTGCCTGTGATGTCAGAGAGTTCTTTGTATTTTTATTTACACTCCATAGAAAATGAAACTGCATACTTGTGATAACGATGATTCTACATGCTTTTATTCAGGAGAAAATTCATATAAGTCCATCGATTATATTCTATTCTTGAGTTCCACACACTGCATTTTTCCTTTTAATTTTCTCATGGAATGAAAGCGTTCCGCTTATGGATTTTCGAAAAGATGATAATCAATAACATATCAAAATTGATCGCCCCTTATTTTTGACGTAATCCGATTAATTTTTAACTACACATGAAAATACGGAAAATACAGTATATAAAAGAAACTTGATGTGTACCGGCAAATGTTTAGTGCCACATTCAACAGTAATCATTAAATCATGGCTTGATAACACAGATAGTAAAGCATACATTTTAGTGGCATTCAGCCTTCTTCTTAATGTATGATTCTAATTAAATAGATTGCGCATAGCATGAAATTGTTTCACTTTTAACGGGAAAAAATTATTTCGATGCAATTCGATTCATTTTGAATAAACACTTTTCTTCCATTTCACAAAATTTCTTGATTTTTCATTAACATAAACTCATACAAAAATAAGATTGTCATGAAGAACATAAATATTTTTAAGGTTATAAAAGAAGGCATGTGCCCTAAAGCAGGGCTTGTGGTGGGATACGCCTGTATACATAAATAAATACAGTAAACAATACAAATAAAATAATACTATAGCGGATGTTGTGTTGGAAGATCATCTTTCTGCGTTTAGGACTAAACATTTGACTATTTGAGAGGGTATGAAAATGATGTATGTTTGAAACACACTTAAACGATTCACGATATTTAATGGAATTTGGGAATGTGAACACCTCTATACTAAGAATAATCACAGACGGGAAGATTGCTGATGTTATCTAATTTCAACAATTTTATGGAATAAAATAACATTTTAGTATGGCTAATTGCATCTTGTCGTCTGAAGAAATATTACGTACAATTTTATTCCTAAGGGAACATATTTTATCTTTCAAGATGCCTTTGGTATGTGTTAGTCCAGACCAAATTACAATAAGAAATATGGCAAGATTAAATAGCAATATAATGTACGCAATACAGTTTTAGCAAGTTTTGCAACTTTGTTCTCAACTTAATTTATGTGATGTATCCATGCTAAATGACTATCAATGAAAACGCCTGTAAACCTAGTATTTTCAACTCTGTAAAAAAATGGTTGTTAAGTTTAATCTCTGAATTAATAAACTTGATATTCCATGTGGAGTTAAGAAAAATAATGAAATTGCATTTTTTAAAGATAATATAGTAAGCTTGATTGTTCAAAACACACATACACATACACATTTACAGACACTTGTTGGTTCAGCATTTACAGTTTCATTCAAGTGATACAGACTTTTATCAGAATAAACAATATTTGTAACAAAGATGTATTCATTCAAAAATTTGATTCAGGGTGGGAAAATACACACTGCGCCTGTTATCCCTTACATCCCATTATGAGATTAGGGAATGCTTCTAAAAAAAGGAGGTGGAAATTGAACCCAAATTTGTGTTCACTCTTAGGTTCTCGTTACCGATTACATGTAGTTGCCATACACGTGCATAGACCTCCCCGATCTGATTGAGCAAGCCAATATCCAAATTAGTATGTGGTTGTATAGTTATGTTTGCTCTTTGTTTGTGTAAAGTCCACATTTTGCGGGAATTACACGTATTGGTGTATTTGTTATATATAGGGGTACACCGATAGATGTGTTTCTGTTAATGCGTATTAAAGCAGTTACGAAACACACACACAAAAAAACTAACGGTTTAAATAATCATACGCAGGAGAGCTGATTACCCTCACATTTTTTGCCGGCACGAGATAGCCGTCTTCTCCATTACCATATGCTTGAGGGCTTATCATAGTCAATCCAGCGTTTGGTTTTGTGATGCCGTAATCATCGTCATCGAAGCCCGGTGGCACACTGACGTTACGTTCGAGAGTAGCATATTGCGGTACCTGATAAGTATTGTGATCCGCGCCGTGTCCATATGAGTATGGGTTGATGTCTTCGATTGGATGACGCAGTGCGTCTCCGAGGCGATCGCGCCTCGGAAGGGTAGGTGTAGAGGACGGCATCTCTGCATTGCGGCGAGGGTCACGCTCATCCTCGTTCGCCAAGGCACGATGGCGATCTATGGTGGGGTAAGGTGCTCTCCTCCTAAGGGTGATCCTTCTGCTGTATTCACTTATGATATTGGGCGGATGCCACTTCTGCAAGCGTCGATGAAAGAAGGCCACCGTGATTACCAAACCGCATATGATGAAAAAGAAGAAAACGAGAAGTGTCACAAGAGTGACGTAGCCCCTGGAAGAACCACCGGGTTCTGTGAAAGGGAAAACATGATATTTACTTCAGAGTCAAATATTAAAACCAATCATACTAGTGAAAGTGTTAATGTCATAGTATCATCAGATCGGGACTACTGCGGAAAAAACGGTTCCAGCTTCATGGGTTGCGAATTGTTCAAAACACCATTCCTGTACTAAGCTTTTGATTGTCTTCCCATTCCTGAAATCATAATCTATGAAATATCGATTTTCACTAAACAACGACACACATGGTTTTCTTCCTGAATTTTTCACCCTTATCTCATCACGAAAAAAATATGAAATCATAAAATGTAATTAATATATATATACAATTGGTGCAGCCACTCTTAAAATAAATGGAACGTGATAAATTACGATTTTATTTCTCTGCTTGGGAAAACAAGTAATGTCAATAATAACAAATGCAATATATGCATGATCCATGTCGCTTATTCATTTTTATGTCTGGTTTTGCTCTTCTTTATTTTATTTTTTGGTGATTATCTTGATGCATTTTTCAGGACTTCAGTATTACAAGTTATAAAAGACACAAGTAAAACATAAACTGACTTTAGATCACATAGTTGGTAAAGTAATATCAATTTTGGCCTGTGTCATTAAAATCGACTCAAGATCAAAATTCTGGCACAATGGACATTCTAAAAACACAAAACAGCACCTATTCCATGTTTTGTGTAAATAGTACCTGAATATTTAGTACAAAAGAAGGTGATGGTGCAATACGTTTTAAAGTAATGATTTCAATTTATCTTGAATTAAACTTAGATATTCAAACCTGTAATAAAATTGTAAGAAAAAAAGAAGAAGAAAAAGAAAACAACGAAGAAGCAAACTCACCATCAGTCGTTTTTTCACCGGTCAAGTTTGAAGTGTTCAGTGTTGAGAATTTTACTGCAAGACAAGAAGGAAATTATTCGTAACAAAATATGAATTTTACAAGAGGGGAAGTTTACAATGCATATACGCACCATGCTTATTTCATTTGTATAAGGGAAATGTGTGAAATATATATATGAATTTTAACATATACGTTTTGGGGATGATTGAAATGATGTGAGTGTAATCATTGATATTTTTCATAAATAAATAAAATACCAAACTAGTAAATGCAATATGAATGAAACATTGATTATCAATGTACCTAGCTGTGTTTTCATGACGTTGTATCTGCCATGCATGTCGCTCATGTGTACATGTACACATTTTATTGATATAATAAATATAACAAAATCACTATTTTTGGTCCTTGAAAGAGAACTAATGTACGTATTTCTGGTTTGTTTGTGGGTTTTAAGGAACTGAATGGGCAGTATTAAAAATCACACCTTGGTACACAACACTGAAGTTTATCCCACCACAAAATTGCTCGTCACCCTGCTGGCAGGGTAACCCGCATCTATAATCATCGACCTTTTCATCTAGGCCTGTATCATTGCAGGAACAGGAACATCTAGATCCTTTATAGACGAAGGCCAGAAGGTACCCGATTTCTCCGCATCTGGATGAGCACGATTTGGGCGTGGTCCCACTGTTTTCTGGATAGCTAATGTTGTACTCCATGTTCAAGCATCCAGTTTCATAGCAACCAAGGTAATCAATATCTAATAAAATGTGGGAAAATGGGAGATTTAAAAAAATCATATAGTTCTCTTGCATTATTGCATGCGGAAACACAAAGAAGACTGAATAAGAAAAAAAAGTTAGATATAAATTGTTCCACAATTACTTACAAATCAGTGGGCATTAAAAAAAGAATAATAATATCAATGAAAATGTACTACTTGGGCGTGCATTTCTTCTCCTTCTTCGTTTAAATCATTAGGCCTACTTGTAACAACAACATCACACAGAAAATAGGTTTAAAAAATGATAGCGATCACTTACCCTTCACTTGTTTGTTTTGTCTATCTCCTGTACAGTTGGAGACTGCGAAACCTTGACCCAATAGAGAGACTTGCACAAACATGCATGATAAGTGAAGTAAGTTTAGTGTTCCAATCATTTTGACATGGAATACAATCACCATAATGTACTGGGAAAGTTGTCTCCAGCTGAAAATTTTAAGTTTGAAAGATGGGCTCATGTCGTTCAAGTGGTCTCGCTGAACGCAGACAGTGGCGTTGAATTTTTCTCGTTCATCATATTCTTATTACTCTCTATGAACCATTTATGGCTATATATCACGATATGTTTCGGTTCGAAAGTTGCAATTACCCTCCTTCAAATAATTTAGAACAATGATACATCTTATGCGACTGAAAGAAAATCAAAGTCAAGTGGGAATTTCCGCTAAACGACAAATACAAATCAAAACAAATTTTCATTTAGACAAAATATAAATGGTAAAACGCGATTATACGCATCAAAAGATTTTCCTGAAATAGAATTATGTCAGAATAGAAATATGTCCTGAAATAGAATTATGTCAGAACGAGAGTAGTTCCATCGATTGACAATACTTATAAAAAAAAACAGTGGTGTCGGTTATATGATTATATTGCTGTTATTATATATCGTCCCATATCTCCCTTACAAATTACCATTCACCTCTGCCACAAAGAATACACATTAACATTATTTTGTAACCTCTCTCTCCCTCTTTTTCTTTATTGCATACATTCTGAAGCAGAACCCATATTTCATTTCTCAATTAGATATAACGGAAACTGAGATTCAACTGACCAAATGATGGTTATTCTTTAAGGGAATCTGGGTTTTTTAAGTAAAGTTTGAAAATGTCAACCCCACTGAAGTCAATACAGTGTCCTACAGTGTGCTCACAGTGTGAAACACACTGTGATGTCCCCTTCACACTGTGAAAGTTCAGCATAACAAAGTGAATAGCATTTTCGCGCAGACGACCAAGTGAACACGTTAATGTAAACAGTCACACTGTCGAGGTGTCCACAGTGTGAAAGTATCTCCACACTGTTGAAATTGACCATTTGAACAAACAAAAAGTGTTCATATTATTTTCATAAGTCCACTTTGTGAACACAGTGTGACACTGTGTTCTTTCCAGTAGGGATGATGATAGTATAAATTTGTATTATATTGATTTAATCCTCATCTTATATTTATGAGTATAACAATATGATCAGCTTTACAGTGAAGTTATTATTTTTATTCAACATTTACAAATTAATGATCGTGTGAAAAGTGAGTCTAACGTACGCTCTTATAGCTTTATGATTCGTCGTACTGAGTATAACACTGGTGAATTGCTTTTGCACCTCATTCTTTGATACGTATACATACATACATCTATATATATATATATATATATAATATATATATATATATATATATATATATATATATATATATATATATATATATATATATATATATATATATATATATATATATATATATAATGATAATAATAATAATGATAATAGCCACTTCAGTTAAGAAACTGCTGCTCTACCTGCATAACAATATATGTTATATATATATATATATATATATATTTCTTTTTTTTCAAACACGCTAACACGCTAGAATTCACAATATACATGTACATGGATTCCTGGGCCCGGTCTTATAAAGAGTTCCGATTGATCTGATCAATCACATCCACAGACAGACAGAAACCCCAACATCTATCATTCATGTACGTTCAAAATATTAATAATAATAATCCGCTTTTATTTAGCGCTTAATCCATCGGAACGACGTGTCTAAGCGCTTTACAGATATATTAATACATACATTGTTTTCTTTAAAATTCAGCGTGCTTCTCTTTGCTTACAAAGGACAGTGTACAAATTTCCTAGAAAATATATGACATTGATGGATTTCCAACATAGTTGAGGTTGATCGGATCAATTGTAAATCTTTGTCAGACGGGGCTTTGTTTACTCTGTACGTATCCATGCAACAAACAGCAGTACTCTTGATCATAACCGAATTGAGATACTCTAATGTGAAAATAGGTCACTGTGATAAGTAAGGACACAGAACAGTCACAAGTGGTTCATGTGAGTTTATTTGATATTACATCCAAGAGTAGTTAACTGTTACCCCATTAGCAGTTAGGAAAAGCAATAATTATCACAAATTGTTAATGTATTTCTAATATCAATGTATTGGTGTATTTGTACCATTCATGTATCTCCATCGTCGTGCTATCTAGGTGTTTTACTTTAACTACGCTCTTAATACTTAATAAAATTTGTCTTCAGTTATCGTACTAAGTCAAAATCATCCGACTTTGCGTATCACTATTGCATTTCATTATTAGGCCTGTTGTGACGTAGAGCATATACAATAATTACATGCTTCGTTTCTATTTGATATAAAAAGTAATGTACAAGGGACTTGTGGTTACCATGCACAGAAAAGGCGTCGTCTTTAGAGGCAAGTGTTGTATTCGTGTTTGAATGTAGTATTCATGATTAAACATAAGGTTAAAGGGCTGTAAAAATTATTATAAACCTCTCGTTAAGAATGTCGAATAATCCGTTCCTCTGATTTTTCAAAGTTGAGGTCATTTAAACGACTATGCCTGCAAAACAACAAACAAAGGTGGTAACTAAGGGCAACGGGCATAATTAACAAGATTTCTGCCCGTTGTCCCCTGACCCGCCCTTAACGACGGGCATAGCAAAAAATGGCTGAGATCCCCATTTGATTGCATGCAAAATGTTGCTTTTTGCGGTGATTGTGGATACAATAAATACCCGCGCAATTTGATCGATAGTTACCCTGTTTACACTTAATTGGTTTTTGGTTCATAACCAAAAGCCGATGCAGAATCGGCTTTGGTTTATCTTGCACAGCGTTTACACGCTGTAACAGCTCACGGTTCAGAACCGCTAGCCGATGCAAAAGCCGATTAGGTGTAAACACGGTGGTCCGTATTCTGATAGCGTGATTTAACTTAACCCTAGTCTAAGTGTGGTAATAAACTGCAATATTTAAACCTAGGTTTAAGTTTCGTATTCCGATAGCAAGATCTAAGTTAACCCTGGTCTAAGTGTGGTAATAAATCCTCAAAAAGTTAAACTCGCGCAGGGGGTAGTTTAAGCCTGGTTTAAATCAAACAAATCATGACCAACATTTTTTTTAGAATGTATGCCTATATTGCATTTCAAGCTACTTCCTCAGTTTTTAACCAATTCTCATGAAATTTGGAACACATATTGGTCTCAAGGTAAGGAGGTGTAAGAATTTTTTTTCGTTTTTCGGAAATTGTGTGGGCCATGGTAACAGTATATTATGGCCAAAAATTTTGTCGTCTAAAATAATTCATCAGTTTTCTACTAATTCTCAAGAAGGTTGGCTCACACATTGGTTTTGAGGTAAAGATGTGCAAGACACATATTTGCATGTGTCGGAAATTGTGTTGCCATGGTAATGGTATTTAACCGATTCTCATGAAATTTGGAACAGACATTAGTCATAATGTGAAGATAGATTCAAAACATATTTTATGCCTAAAGTATAAAAAAAAATCGCGTTGCCATGGTAACAATATATAAAATAACGAAAATTAGGTGAAAAACTTGTGGTTTTAACTACTTTATAATTTTTAAACCACTTCTCATATTTGGCATAGACATAAGTCTTGAGGCGAAGATTTGTGAGACACACTTTTGCATTTGCTGGAAATTTTGTTGACATGGTAATGGTATATTATGACAAAAAATAGGTAAAAATCTTGCAATTCCTACTCAGTTTTAACCAATTCTCATGAAAAGTGGCACAAACGTTATTCTTGATGTGAAGAAGTGCAAAAAATAATTTATTGCCTTTAAAAAATAATCATGTTGCCATGGTGACAAATCAAATATCAGAAATTAGATAAAAAATCTTGTGATTTGAACTACTTTATCAGTTTCCAACTGGTCAATTCTCTCTAAAGACTAGCCTACATCTACTATCTTTTTATTTAGAATCTAAATTGAGAATCTACAAATCTCTAGATCCAGACCTATTACATGTAGACCTAAATTGATATATTAAGTCTAGTTCTATATCTAGATAGGGTCTAACTTTTACATTTTTTAGTCTCAGTTATTGATCTAGGCCAGCATTAGAGATTCTGGATCAAACAGTAGACTAGATCAGTCAGTCCTAACGTACGGTTAGGGCTACCGGCTAGGCTAGAAAAGGAATCGTAAATTAATAGATAGCACATATTAACGTTAGGCCTAGATTTAAATTCTTAAATAAATCTAGCCCAGGCCTAGTATATACTGAGCTGTTGATCTAGGTTCAGGCATGTTTTCTAGTCCTGGACCTGAGAACCTAAACAAGTCCCCAAAAATGTTTAAATGAAATTTAAAAAAAACTCTTCAAAGAAACAGATGAGATATGGATTATGGACCTTTTTTTTATATACTGTCACATCACATTGCCTTAGTGAGAGAGGCCAACGTAGACTGTCATGACTCGTCATAGTTTAGCAGAACAACTAATACAGAGACCGAAGCTTTTTTTCTAAGACAAATCAGATCTGTTCTACTAGACCTAGATCTATATCTATCCTTGTTCCAAGGCTAAGCCAGCCTAAGTTCTGAATGTTGTTCTAGGCCTAGATCTAGACCAATACTAACATGTTGCTTCAGTCTGGGTTACTCCACTAGACTACGTTTTGCTTCAGGAAAGTAAAAAAAGACATTGTTCAATTCTCCTCCAAACAGAGGGGTTCTAGCTGTAGATCTTGGGCCTAGGCTAGATCATCTAACATTAGGCCTAATGTTAGACCCAAGACTAGTCTCAAAAGTTTCAAAAATTTTCCCATGCTTAAAGTTAGAATAAAGATGTCGACCACTTATGTTATTGTTTTAGATCTACATGTAAGACTAGAGTCTAGAGTGGATGGGGCCTGAGGGGAATCTATTCAATTTAGGTTTTGACAAACATGAACAGCAATAAATGGGACAAAAACTGTGTAGGTCACTCGGTTTGGGATTAAAATGTTTTAGTATTTAACAAAAATAGAAATAATCTGAATGAAAATTTCTTACCATATATATGGGTGATGAATGCTTTTCTTTCACTGCAATAGGTGTCATTAGTTTCCATAAAAAATCATTTTGTTTTAGAAAAAAACAACTTTAGTGACATTTTTTCAACTTTGTTGCAGTCGTCCCTGCACAAGCTGCAGCAGTAATTTAACAAAAAGGTGCTAGTCTTGGTTAAAAGAGGGTTATTATTTCCAAAAAGAATTTTAAACCCTGGTTTAACCCAGGTTTAGATTAACCTGGCTATCAGAATTCCAAAATAATTAAACTACACTTACACCAGAGGTGAGGTTTAGAGGAGGCTTAGTTAAACCAGGGTTAACTTTAGACTAGGGTTAGATTAAACCTGCTATCAGAATACGGGCCGGTAAGTTTTAGACAATACGCGCATTTACGCGCTTATGGTACAAGTGCGCACAACGGATATGACATACCGATGGAACGATGCCGATCTTTGACTTTTGCTTGTTACTTTTTGCAAAAATATATGGCATTAGTGAAAAGAAGACCAATTTATTAAGGACACAACGGATGTATAAATCATCAAGACTTGTTGCAGTCGTTCAATCAAATGCATGCTCGCAAAAGGTGAGTCGGGTGAAAATATAAGACGGTCACTGCACTTTCTAGATTATACAGTGCGTATCAAAAAAAGTTTGCACTTTGAAAACACCCTGGGAATTAAAAAGTATACAACATGTTGGTATTTTTTCACATATAATCTTGGGTTTGGGTCTCATCTGTTCAATGAAAGTAAACGTTTTGACAAAATATTACACTTGAGTGAGCGCTGTCCATTTTTTGTAAAGCTTGCAGAAATCCTCGTTTTCACGCTGTGTCAAGGGGAAAGGGCGAAATCAAACTTACCCTGCAGAACATTTCCCTTGCACTTTTAGTCAATAGAAATGAAACGGATAGATTCAAGCATTTTTTGCCAACCAAATTGAAATTTCAACAGTTAGTAAGCACAACCTTCACTCTTTTGTGCCAGCTGGATCTCAGGACATAACTGAATCTGAACAAAAGTTTATATCAGACATATCCAGCATTTTTGACTAAGTTTTTATCATTTAAAGTGGGTTTACATTTTATTTTTCATTTAATACTTGTTTTTCCACACACTTTCCCAAGCTTGACAATGATTAACAAAATGAAAATTAAGCCTAAGCCATTTCATGTAAATCACAGCTCAGTGTAAAGCAAATATCGTCACGATGGCTTCGGTGTGTGGGGGAGTGGGGTGGGGGCAATGCACTCTTCAAAGTGTCATTTGGGCAAGGAAACAAGGTAAAAGATATCTTCAAATCAGTTTTACCAGCTAAACTCCATGTGTTCTTAATGATTAAGCTCTACTTTTATTCGCATAAATATTTCAAAGCTCTGCGCAAATCGTTTTCACTAACTCTTTTCAAAAGTAAGTGGTGATCACTCAAGCGGAAATGTTTTTCGACAGTTATATCGTTATTTGCTTAAATGGATCTATACCAATGTTAAAATGTGGAAAATCTTCAGTATATTACAAATGTATAACTTTGCAGGATTTTTTCTGAGTATAAACTTCATACACACCGTATAATGTTACGCGTTAGGTAATGTTGTCGTTATAATGATCTCTTTACTACATGTAGCTTATAAGTTAAGAGTAAAACCTAGTCTGGATCTACATCTAACTAGACCTAGGCATAATTTTCCGATCTAAGTTCGTTAGATCTAGATTCTAGAGGTAGACCCTAATGGATATTTAACTCTAGACTGTTAACGTTGGACTACATGTAGATCTATTCATACCGGTTTGGTTCCTAAAAAAATCTAACGTTATGCCTATTACCAGGGCAGTAGGTGGACTACTTTATATTCGACTTCGAGACCTAACGTCAGGGGCCGGGCTAAAGCTAAGTTACGCCTAAGGCCAAGGCATAACGTTAGCCTGGGGCCTACGGCTTTTAAGCCTTACTTGTTTAAGGTCTAGACCTAGATCTAGACTAGGCCCTAGATCTAACGTTAATTCGGTTCATAAAATATATATGGACTACTTTCGTATTCGAGACACGAGACACGGCAAGTTTTGAAGAATAATCATTGCCCCTCGGAGGGGGTGGCTGCTAAACGGTTAGAACGCCCTGGGAAAGGAATTCTCAAAGAATAGTACAGTCCATGAGGAGACGGAGGAGTTACACCCGGGCGGTTGGGGGTAATGTACCCATTTTCCTCTTCCATGATATCTTCCTCATCCTTGGACACTGGCTTGATAGGTTTTACATTAGACGTGTAAGTGTACTCATGGAACTCGTCCGGAGTACTGGCACGTGTGAAGGATGATTTTGTAGTTGGCTTCGGAGGCGGTCTAGGGCGTTCTACAGGTCCGGCTTCGGCGTAATGGTGGCTTTCTAGCTGATCCCCCGAGTGGTCGTGCATTGCCGGAGTTTTGGCACTGTCAGCATCAAGGACACCAAGGCAGCTGGGAGTGGAAAGTCTGTTTAGCCCTGGATTCTGATCACGTTTGTGTGACTTTCCGCTACGGCCTTTGCTGGATAAGATCCGTCGCCGAAGAGGAACCGCTGTAACGTCTCCACGAACACTACCCAGTCGCTTACGAATCAGAATGGCGCCAATGATTAACAGGATAAATATGCAGACTGTAGAACTAGTGATCAGGATGACATACAGTCTAGATATCCCTGGCCCTTTCAAGGACAAAACACAAAACGGAAAGGAATAAAGTTCTATGAAATCTTTCTCTGGAAAACTTAAAAAATATGTTTATTTTCACTGTAAAGACGATGTGTAAATGAGGCTATAATAAAGCAATAGTCAATATTCTCTGACGGTGAACGCACCGTCAGCATTAATTACACTGAGTGGTTCGGAAGCTGATCACCTTTTCTACAACATACCAGATAATATAAAAGCGAGCGATTAAGAATTCTATGGACCATATTAATATCCTATAAGACAATAATAAAATAACATGTACACAGAATACTAAAAATAATACGATGTTGATCGTGCAGGTTGTAATAAAAAGTGAATCGTGAATAATGTCGTAGCCCCCCCCCCCCCCCCCCCCCCCCCCCCCTCAGAATACGCACATAATTACTCCTGCGTTTGAGATAATGAAGGTCAGAAAGGGTACGTGCAATCACCACAATATCATGTTGCATGCATGCATACACCCCCCCCCCACGTCGATTTTTTGTTCACCTTTACAAGTTTGCAATTATTATTTCATTCATTCTGGAACATAAGGAAACTAGTAAAAGTTGAATTTCTTCGGCTTTTCTTCACTTGTTTTCTTCATTATACACACACACCCTCCCACACACACACAAACACACATACATATATGTATATATATATATATATATATATATATATATATATATATATATATATATATATATATATATATAATTATATAGATAGATAGATAGATTGATATATATCACATACATGTATGCGCCTTGCTAGATTGATAGGGACCACGTCTCTCTATAAAAACCCCGAAGAGATGCTTTATGTAACGGTTTGTTTTATAATTATTACGAATTAAGATTTTTTTTTTATAAAACGGGCCCAGATCACATTTGTTTTACCCTTCTATTCCAATTTCAAGTCAGGGAATGAGATGCATGACGTATGCAGGTGATGCCTGTTAAAGCTTCTTTGTTATTAATTGGTTCGATTATCTAATGATTTTAAAGAGGAAAGGTTTTTTTTTTAATTGAAATATCATGAACAATAATAAATCACTAAATAAATATATCAACAAATGAATAGATAAATTGATATATAGATAGACAATTAAATGAATATCAAAACATTATATAGATAGACTAACAAATATTTTTAATGCACACCTTCAGTTACTTTGGGGTCTTTTAAGTCATTCCTACCAGGATCACGATCATCATCATTATGGTTACCGCACTCGCTGTTCGATGTATTTTCCGAGGTAACTGAAGAATAAAGGAGAAATAAACAACAACTTGAATATACAAATTTGATATGATAAGCAATTAAGTTGAGAGGCATTTGGGAAATGAATTCTGAAATACTAAACAACTGAAATGACAACCAGGTGATGGATTCCATCGTGTTGAATGCATATATTGAAATACATGTCCTGCCAAAAAGAGATTAAATCCGTAACGAATATAGTAACAAAGTTGAAAGTCGCTTATAATGATAATATTAAGATATAATGATAAAAAATAAATACACGGACTGTAGAGACTGGTAAAAACAGAAGACTTTACAGAAAAAAAAATTGTTAAAACATTTTTCCTTTGGAATTTCATAACAGGTCTATGTTTTAAAAAGAAATATATATATATCTATATGTATCCCTGAAGAAGATGCAGTCTTTATAGGCATAACTTTCATCATTATTTTCATTTTATCAATTCTATGGCATCTCCTCTAATTTTCGATTAATCGATCAACCACCCATCGCAGAGTATCGGTTATTTGAAAAAAAAAAGATTGAAAAACATTCAAATTATTAGAAAAAAACCTCAGGGCGCACTGGTTACCTAGTTCCCTGCGCCCATTATATGCGTGCTTGGTGTAACGCGCTTTGCGCGACAATTTTATGCATTGTTCAATGGTATTGAAAAGTTTGATCTCTGCGTGAAGATCGCACCTCACGTTAGTTTGCGTGAAACTCCGAGTTGCAATTAAATTTTGATGAACCTCCAGTCAACCTTGTAAACTTGTATTTATTATTCAAAGCTCTTCCTGTGAAGGACATCGAGCACTCTATACAGGGATAGAATTCCCGAAGTATATATGAGACCCATATATATATATATATATATATATATATATATATGTATATATATATATATATATATATATATATATATATATATATATATATATATATATATATATATATATAAATATATATATATATATTGTACAGAAATGGATGAAGAGAACAATGGTAGGCGTAGGTTAAATCAAGGTTCCCCAGAGCTATCTACCCTTTGGAAAAATTGGTGATGCCGAAAAAATGTCTCCGCCGGGAATCGAACCCGGGCCCCAGCTTTGAACGCCGGTGCCTTAACCACTAGACCACAGAGACGGGTTAATGGCTAAGGCAACCCTGATTCAATTGACCGTCAGAAAGACAGATTTTCGACACCATATCAATTATAATTTCCTTCGTCGGGTGAAGGTGAGTTTCGAACAATGACAAGCCGCCATGCCTCAGCTGGATCAAAGCTGATATGGTGTCGAAAATCTGTCTTTCTGACGGTCAATTGAATCAAAACAGTGTACAATTATAAGGAATATTTTTGCACGATTTTGTTAGGATCGAAAAATATTGCCCTTACCTCGGTAAACTGCAATCCCTAGAAATCCTCCACAAAATATTGCCAAGTTTGTTGGGCATGGTAGACCACAGGATTCTTTTGACAGAACTTTGTTGATGCAGGTCTGCTGCAGCTGACAAGAACAAGCGCATCCTGTTTGGTCGAAGAGTGCGGCAAACGTGAATCCATCTTCCTTACATTTTGTTGTACAATTGTCAGGCGAGTTTGATGTGAGAATGGTTGAGTGGTTCGGCTTACCCAAGCAACCTTTAGGATAACAACCAATTTTTTCGCCATCTGAAAAGGCGAGTGATTTATTATAAGTATAAGTAGGTCCATGGCAGAGAACGAGCAGGAATACATATCCCTATCTGAAAATTGGACATTTTAAGAACGTTTTTAGGTAAAGAATAATGTGTGCTTCTCAATCAATAAATAACTCTTTATGCTCCGCTTAAAAAGCCTGCCTGTGCCACATTATTCCAGGGGCACGCTATTTGGTAGACCGCACCTGAGTTTCCTGAATCCACTTGCTTTAACTTTTCACTGCTTGATTTTATCAAAAAAATATTGTGTAACAAAGTTGTAGAGTAAAATAATGTAATTTACAATGACACCCTTTTTTTATTTTCATTTATCATATATGCAATAATAATTCATATATATTGTTTGATTTTTCAGATTTATTACAACTTTTTCTTCCTCCAAAGTGTCTAAGTTACCAGTAAATAAATATTTTAAAACCAACAGTATGAGGAAGATTAAGTTTAACAGTTTTTTATTGAGACCCTCATAATCTCATACTGTCAATGGAAGGTTGAAAAAAAAGTTCAAAAGGAAACAAACATCAAAGTATCCCAATAAGTAACCCTCAAAAGAGGGGGTAATGTCTCCCATTGAAATCCCCCCCCCCCCACGGGCCAGCCCAATTTGGCAATGGGGTCATCTTCCCTTTCGAAATCCACCTGGCACCGGTCATTGTCAACATCCAGCTTTGTAGGGGA
The DNA here is from genome assembly GCF_018143015.1 of Lytechinus variegatus. Lineage (NCBI taxonomy): Eukaryota > Metazoa > Echinodermata > Echinoidea > Temnopleuroida > Toxopneustidae > Lytechinus > Lytechinus variegatus. The sequence goes on from NC_054756.1 coordinate 22,074,354, forward strand.
ATGTAAGAGAAAATCACAGGATGTGCTTTCTTACTTTTGCTGCCATAAGGCAGCCTTAGAATAACGAGAACTTTATTGATTTTCTTTTCAATGATGAGCTTGTACAGTTTCCTGATATGAATATATCAGCCTTGTTCAAACCTATACCTACCTACATGCAGGCGAGGGTCGCATTATATATTGATATTTTTGTTATACATAATAATTACTGTCAGACTCCATCTGTTTACTCATGTCCCCTGAAAAAATGATTTATTTGAAATGATTTCCATATAACCAATAGGTTTTCAAATAAATGATAAATATTGGAAAATAAAACATTCATTAATGTCAGTTTATTTTGAGCAAGTTTCTACAATTGATTGAATAGCCTGGGTATGCAATTGAAAAAATATGGAAAAATATTATGAGGAGAGAGAGAAAGATTCTTGCAAATGTATCTTCAATACACTAGCGCACATACGGGGGGGGGGCAGACTGCCCCCTCCTGACGAGTCACAACCCATGCAAGGGACGTATCTCTGCCCCCCCCCCCTGACGAGTTTAAAAGTGAGGACCTTATTTATTTTCTTTTTTTGCTTGTCAATTTTTTTCTGGTAGGAAATCCTCTTAATTTGTGGTTAAAGACCTTTTTTGTGCATGTCAAATTTTCTGGCGGGCGATTTTGCCGCCAGTGGAAAATCCTAGGTACGCTACTGCTTCAATGATATAATTGCATATTACTGTTTGCTATCTTTATTGTCGTTACCCAAAAATCTCTTGATGTATTATACCACGTTTTTTGCCAATATATGAGTAATAAATCATTAGAAAGCGTCAGATCCTGCTAATGTAAGAGATTAAAAAACTGTGGTATTCATTGATAGGCATATTGATGGGAAGAACACGGTAAATGTTACCTTTTTCTCTCATGCTCTAACTCTCTTCCATCTTGTCGCCCCTTTCTTTTTCTCTATCATGTTATCATTATTTCCCATCCCGCCCTCCTTATCACTCTCTTATGTTATCAATCTCTTTCTTCCCATCTATGTTTTCTCATGTTTCTTTCTTCCTTCCCGCCCTCCATCTTTCTATCAATTTCTTCCTTACCGCCCTCTAACTTTCTGTCAATTTCTCCCTTCCCGTCAGCCATCTTTCTTTCAATTCCTTCCTCCCCGCATTGTATAAATTTCTATCACTTTCTTCGTTCCCATCCTCTATCTTTCTATCAATTTCTTCCTTCCCGTCCTCTATCTTTTTATCCTTTTCTTCCTTCCCTTCCTCTATCTTTCTATGCATTTCTTTGTTCCCGTCCTCTGTCTTTCAATCAAATTTTGCCTTCACGCCCCCTATCTTTCTGACAATGTCTTTTTCCAACCCTTTATCCATTTCTTTTTCCCGCCCTCTCTATCTTTGTATCAATTTCTTTCATCTGTCACTCTATCTTTTTTTAATATATATTTTTTCTTCCCACCCTCTATCTTTATATCAACTTCTTACTTGTTCACGCCCTCTATCTTTCTATAAATTTCTTCCTGTCCTGTATATTCTCTATCTTTCTATCCTCCCGAGCGTAAAAGCGCGAGGTAAAATTGTATTGTACTGACCAGAAGTTGGAACACTTTGAGCACTTTTACCACGCAGGAGAATTGTTTAGAAGGTACGTATCTCACTAAATAAGTTATGAGTATTCGAAGCAAGAACTAAATATTATCATGGACAGAATATCTAACGATAAAAAGCAAAAAAAAAAAAAAAAAAAAAAAATGAAAGTAAAACATCCATATAATCAGGGGCGGATCCAGGGCTGAAGTTGGCGAGAAAAAAAATCATTAAAGAAATCCCCGGTTGACCGTTGAAAGCTTTTTCTTTTTTTTTGGGGGGGGGGTGTTCTTCTCAACAGACTGACGTTTAAACTACATCTCAGGTTTTTTCTTAGATATCAACATGATCAAAATAAGGAATAGAGAAATAACGCGAGCACGAAGCACCAATTAATTATTTGTTTAAGTATAATGATATTAGATTCAATATTCCTAGCAGTTGTTTATAATCTTGGACAAGATGCGTGTATAACCAAATGATTAATGGGATGATAAAAATACCATAAACTAATTCCATTAAAAAATATATATAAATTTTGGCACAAAAGTTATACAGGAGCTGTATCGTGACCGTACGGAACTAATATCATCATGATAAGTTATGGCGCCATCTAGTGTTGTAGTAAGGTTTTCACTACATAAAATCATGAAATGGGGTTGATTTTTACATCAACTGACAAAGAATAATCACATAAATTACATGTGATATATTTTTTATGTTATTGGACTATATAACAAGACATATTCATTTCATTTTGTAATCTTTTTGTCGTAATTGTAGTGCCAAAGGCCTGGGGGAGAGTAATTATATTTCGGGAGAAATATTTAAAAGAATTTCGGCATTTTTCGTGAAGTCCGCCCTTTATGGTAAAAGTGAAAAAAAAAACATTGACATTACAAAATCATCAAATTTTCATTTTTGTACACCTCAGACAACTGAAAAATCAAATTGGCGAAGAAAAATGAGAAATTAGGTTGAAAACAATGGACTATCCAATTGGGCTTTGTACAGGACAATATGGAGCCAAAAAGGACCCCAACGAAGGGAAGGAGGGGTCTGAAATTTTAAAGAAAAAAATCCTACGGGATTATATGTCATACCGCACAAAAAGACTTTAAGCGTTTTTGTACAAATGAACATAAGTATATATTCTAACCAAACAATATTGATGCGAGGGCGAAGCGTGAGCTTATTTTTTTTCATGTTCCTACTAGAAATCTATGTACTTGTTGTAATGTAATTATTAGGGGATAGATATCTCACTTAACAATTCATGCGAGCGCGAAGCACGAGCTAAACATTTGTGATCTTCCGACTTTTAGACCCGGAATAAATGACCTTTTTTATCATCATAGACAGAATAGGTATCTAAGTAAACAACTAATGCGCGCGCGACCTGAAAATCTTAGATTTTCCGACTTGGCAATTGTTAGCTTATTTCTTAACCATGAACAGAATAAATATTACACAAAACAACTGATGCGAGCACCCCCTTGTTCGGACATCAACTTCGCCCACCCTGGTTCGAACATCAAAATGTCGGCGACCCTGGCTCCGTAACACAAAGGTTTGCGATGGATTGCAAATATGAAAGAACTTCAATGATTGATCCCTGGTCAGTAATTTTAACCAAATGCACCTGTAACGTTGATCATGATTGGTCAGTTCATTTAGGAATTGATCGCTAACCTTTGTCTTACGGAGCCTTGGTCAATCTGATTGCGCTTCCGTCCATTTATTAGACTTTTGCAGCCTCAGTAGACATAGTCTGCTATGCAGACTCGTTGAATCAGCTGAGGTACACACACTGCAGATGTGGGTCTACATTTGTAGACTAATAGGGCACTGGAGGGGATCTTTAACCCCCACTTGTGGAATCTAACGTAGAAGACACTGTGATACAAGTTCAGAATGTTCCATGTCCCTTGCGTCCGTCAGCGAGCTACAGATTGCCTCTCTCGCCACCCTAAAGTCAAGGCAGAGAAACTGCACCTCCCAGATGACGTATCCGTGCTTGGTGTCATGCCGCTGTAATTCCTGCACTCAACGACGCAAACACACTACACACTATCCTCTGCCAGGTGTGCCTTGAACTCTATTCACCACAAAGTTACATGGGATAGAGTACGTTCTGCGACAGCAAGTGATGGCAATATGCAGACCGTCTTCGAACTCATCGAGTCTGGCTTGCCTGTACACTGCCATGCATTTTCCCCAGCCACTGCGTGAATACTTCCAGTTTTCGCGATGGACTTTACATTGGTTGATTGGTTGTCCTCTACAATGATCGTGTACTCATTCCTCCTTCCCTCTGGGATGAAGTCTTGACTAACCTGCATGCTGCTCACCAATAGGTTACATTGACGATTGCTCGCGCTGAAGCATCTGTCTTGTGGCCTGGCATCTCCCGACGATCAGTGCCTTAAGTGCAGGATGCACTCAGTGTAACTAGATAGACCCATCCAATCCCAATGCACCGCCATCCCCCTAATCCCGCCAGCCTGCCCCTTTCAATGTATCTGTGCAGACTACTTTTATTACAAAGGATGCAACTATTTGGTCATAATGGGGAGGTACTCAAACTGGCCAATCGTCGAACGGTCTACATAGGGCGAATGGACTTATCACATGTCTCCATCGCGTCTTCGCCATTTTCGGCATTGCCGACGAGCTGGCTTCTGATGGTGGTCCAGAGTTCACAGCGGTAGCTTCGTGCCGTTTCCTTGCGGATTGGGGCATCCATCATCGTCTTGCCTTAGTCGCATTTGCCCACAGCAACTGTCGAGAAGAGGTTGCTGTCAAGACCATCAAATGCCTCATCATGAGCAACACCGTCATTACTAGATCCCTGGATACGGATCGCAAAGCCCCAGACAGCCATGTGTGTCTTTGGACACCCGATCCAGGACCTTATCCCAATTGCCCATGGCAATTACAAGTCACGCAACACCTGGTGCTGCAACTGTAACTTGAAGGGAGCAGAACGCTGGTAGGAGCACACCAAACAACTTCTTCCCCATACATGTATTTTGGCAACTACGTCCGCGTTCAGAACAAAACAGTTTCACACCCTCTGAAAGGGGAAAAGACGTGCGTTGTGATTGAAGTACGGCAACATGACCAATACAAAGTCCGTGTTGATGGATCCGGCCGGATCATACGAAGGAATCCGCAAATACGACATTCAACTCTTGTACATCCGTCCTTACTGCCAAGGACGTCGGAGGATGACCTTTGTGCCCGGAGATACCAGAAATTCCCCATCTGGCCTCTCCATGCTGAAACATGGTGATGTGTCTGGTGGACTACCATCACCCTCCCCGTGTCCTCTTGCTCCCTCTCAGGCTCTTCCACAGCAACATGGGTCAATCGCCGACGCCTTCCCACCGCCAGTGACGGATCACCCTGATGATTCCCGCCAACCACACCCTGTTGATGTCCTGTCATCATCAACTGTTCGTGCTACCCCAGCTGCAGTTCCTGCTGAAGACTCCCTTCAGTGGCTTCTTGACAACCTCCTCCTACTCCATCACCTGAGTTTGACGTCCTCGCTCCTGCTGCCACCCCAGCTTCTTCGCCCAGGCGATCTCTCCGTCAGGCCAGTAGACCTGCGTGGCATTAGATTACGAGATGTCTCCCAACATGCAATGACATATTTATTGTGTTCTTGGAGTTTCTGTTTTATCCGTTTTGTTCATGCCGGTGTTCGTATACGCTGTTATTTGGATGTTGCGTTGTTTTTTTTTTGTTTTTTTTTTACTTTCTAGAGTTAACGTTTTGCAGGAGCCTTTCAACATACATATTGGACATGAACTTCATCTTTGCAACCGACTCGCTTTTTAACAAATTCTCGTCGCGCCTACGGCTTTTGGGATATAGGATCATAAAACCGACTTCAACCATTCTGCTCTCTCCAGCTGTGAGCATTGCTGTTTCAGCATCTACTTGACTGCTAATTAGAGACAAATGGTACAGAGACCCGTGATTGCAGATCCGATGTCTTATTCTACAAAGCCAATTAGCTGAAAATAACCAATGGACCAATGTTTTAAAAAAAACTGCAATTCCTAAATACTTTACTCTGAAGCATTGCAAAGTATGACGAATATTAAAACTCAATAGAACAAAGTTAAGCGCATGAACCCATGTAATTTATTGCATATTTGAAATATTAGGGTGCCATATATTTTTAAAAGGAATGAATTTATTTACTGTTAAACGTCCTTAATAAGACTAAAATCAGCTGGTTTCGACATTATGCTAGGCGAAGGCGCCACGGAACGGTTTTGAAGGGGGGGGGGGCGGGGTTCGACTGAGTCAAAAGGGGTGCTGACCACGCAAATACTTATAATCAGATTGTCATTTTTACATTTTTGAAGCCCCCGCACCCCCCCCCCCCCCCAGTTTCTGCAGCCCCTGAGGCGTGACCTCACACCTCAAGAAGCTTGTAATTACACGTGTTTGTTCTTTAAAACATTGACCTATAAGCCAGTTCGTGGTTCCTTTCTGCGCATGATCAAAAGATTATACGCATGATCAGAAGTAGGTCATTTGTACTATAAAGTGACATGGTGCTTTAAAATCTAATGAGATAAGCACCAACTTTGATGTCTTGATTATTCATATATTCTTTTGAATTGTCGTTTTCATTTACATCCACAAAAAAAAACAATGCTTCCACGAACGACTGGTATTTCACAGTTTGTCAAGTACATTGTGCAACATGCTAAGATATGCATTCAAAGTAGGACTGCAACAAATACCTTCATTAAGTGTTCATTGGTGTGCCATTGTAGTCACCTGGTCTATTCAATTTCTTCATCCTGCTATGTAAGGCAAGCTAACGTAATATCTTGCTTTGAAATCTGCCTATCATGATGAAAGAAATGAAAGGTCATTTGACCAAAATTGCCCATGAAGTAACTACGAACTGGTCTATTGAGAAAGATGGTATATTTTCTTGATTTCCACATTCGGAATTCGATTTTCTTTTTTTTCAAATTTAGAAAGTATAATTGCATTGACAATTATCTAGTGCTCGAAAGGATAGAGACCTGCAGCTCTGGACTAGTATGTGATTGCTTTGTTTGAAACATATTAGGCCTGTATTGCTATGCCAAGATAACGATTACACACAACCTGAATGAAGATGAGTACGAAAAGTTATGCCAAATATGCGAGAAATAAGATGTGGTTAAACTAATTTAAAAAAATGACGTTTTCATAAATTTAACTCAAGAGGTATTATCTATATGATTATTGCACGTGGTAGAAGTTGAGGAAATCAAATGTGTGTTCTGAAAGGTAGAAAAAATGGCATTATTTTTTTTGTGTACCAGCAAGTGGAATCACACTGCTTCTTACCGAATGAAAGATCGATCGATATGTTCCTCGCAAAGTAGACGTGTTTTAATAGGTGGAAGAAAGCCAAACGAGACGAACCAGAAACCCAGACCGACAGTCGCCTGACGAAAAAGAAGAGAGGTAAAGCAAAAAAAAAGCTGCTGAAGTACTCAGTGACGAATGTGCAGATGACATCCACGATTTGACTGAATCAATTAAATCCGCCTTCGAGACCTTGCTTACAGACAGTGTATTCGTCGACAAATTTGTGAAAGTGATCAGGGAGAAGATAGTTTTGGAAATGCATGAATCCCTCTGCAAGGAAATTAAGCTGGACTTCGACACTGAATCTCATGACGTCAAATCGTAGAGTTAGAAAAAGAAATAGAAGTACTGAAAGCTGAAAGTATGGCAGAGATTCATAGAGAGATGCAAGATGTTCACGGATCCATGAACGACTCGGAACAATACTTCCGCAGGAGCTGTTTAATCTTCTCAGGCATTAAGGAGAATCGAGGAGAAAATACCACGGAAGTGATTAGGGACCTTTGTCGTGATAATCTCGGCATCGAAGTCAACGTCCGCGATGTCGACCGGAGTCACCGGCTTGGTCCCGTTCGACCGGATGGCGAAAACCCGGAGTCAACCGACGGTCACGCAACGACTTCGAGATCGACAACCAAGGCAAGAAACATCATTGTGAAGTTCAGCAATTATGGTGCCCCGAGAGAGTATATAGCGCTCGGAAACGTTTGAAGGATTCTCCATCAATCACAAATGTGTACATCAATGAAAACTTGAAGAAAACCAGTTCGAAGCTCTTGTGAAAAATCAGAAAAGCAACCAAAAACACAGAGTATCGTGTATTGACACAGGACGGTGTAATAATCGTCAACAAACCTGGTGGCGGACATGTCAAGGTAACCCGACAAAATCGCCTCTCCAGATTATCCGATCTAGATCTTTCGTGAACGGACTGAACGATTTTTGTCATTTTGAACTGTGATGTTTTATATCGCTTTCTTAACTTGGTTGTTATTATGATTCCATGTATAGTTTTATTCATTAATTCTTTCTAAAATGCGTTGTACTATTTGTTGTAAGTGTGCTAATAAGAATCAATCAATATACCTTTGCTCATGTGGAAATATATGTCATGTAGCATGTGCTAATGATAACTCTTATTCAATACCCTGGATATGTCAATTTTGTTTAAGTAATGTAATTCCTTTCAACCATATAATTGATGACTTAGATTTCAAATTTGCTATTCATTCATTTTTTCAAATAAATCACATTCCACTTCATAATTCTGGTATACACTGTATTCAGTAACAAGGATTTTGACATCTTTTCATCTAATGAAGTGACGACTTCTAGGCTAGACGATAATATTTCTAATTGTAGCTAGTATTTCAATGACACCTTTTATATCAAAATGAGTAACAGAACATGGAAACTTCAATTTTCATTGTTCCACTTGAATACTCGGAGTCTTATTTCTAAGTTTTCTCATATAATCCATTATATACACACTCTCCACCACGATATCACAATCTATGCATTTACAGAAATCTGGTTTAAGGAAGACCCACATTCATTTTACAATATATCAAATTATAAAATTATTCATAAACATAGAAGTGATCGTTTAGGGGGTGGTGTATGTATGTAATGTCACTTTCAAGCAGAGAAGTGATTTAGACTTTTGTATCTCAAATATAGACACTGTTTTTATAGACTTCATGAAGGAAAGGAAGAATGTGATTGTGGGAACTGTATACTAAGCTCCCAATAGTAGTGGTGCTGAGTTTAATGACCTTTTGGAAGTATGTATTGCTAAAGTCACCAGAGAAAAGAAACATTGTTATATTGCTGGAGACTTTAACCTTGATTTACCTAGTTACGCCCTTCATTCTGATACTAGTGCTTTAATCGATACAAAATACATGTATTTATCTCTTTTCTCCCACTTATCTCCAGACCAACTCGTGTAACAATGAATTCTTCTACTTGTATCGACAATATCTTTACAAATGTCTTTGATAAGCCGATTCTACCTGGTATTTTGTATTCAGATCTATCTGACCATTTCCCCATCTTTCAATTAACGAACTCTTTTCCACCAAGTTACCACACCCATGTCATAATAAAACTCACGTTAAACACTAAATAGACTTTAAGTCATTGTGTGAAGATTTAGCAGCTAACAATTTTTCCTCTGTGACAAACTTATCCAATGTCAACGTAGCTTACGATACTTTTATCAAGGGTTTAAAAGAGACTATATCCAAGCATTCAAGGATAGCATACAATAAAGAAAGAAGTAGAACACCCCAAAAACACTGGATTACAAAAGGCATCCTTAAATCCGTTAATAGGAAGGAACGCTTATATAAGCGATATTTAAAACAGAAAACCCATAACATGAAGAAAAAATACTCATCCTATAAAAACAAACTTATTCATATTATACGCGTCTCTAAACAAAACTTTTTTGCAGCAAAACTCAAAACGAATTGTTGTGAATTAAAGAAAACTTGGAATATTTTGAACAGCCTGCTCGGTAAAGAGAGATCGTTTAAATTGCTTTCATTCATCCGTAAAGATGGCGTTAAACTTACTGAACAGAAATCAATTGCAAGTGCTTTTAACTCTTTTTTTTTGTTAATGCTGCTTGTTTTGATGATCCGAGTCCCATTGGATGTTTTCGTGATTATTTAAAAACAGTGTAACCCATTCTTTATTTCTTTCGCCAACAGACAGAAGCGAAATTTTGAAGGTATCTTGCTCTTTAAAGAATAAATATTCATGTGGGGTTAATGATATGTCACCATATCTTGTAAAGAAAATAATTAATTATATTGTTGAACCTTTAACCAACGTGTTTAATTTATCTTTTCAATCTGGATTATTTTTAAATTCAATGAGTGTTTCAAAAGTTATACCCCTATGCAAAAAGGGTGACAAAACCGATTTATCAAACTATCGTCCAATTTCATTGCTGTCGACCTTTTCCAAGATTCTAGAAAAGTTAATGTACAATCGATTATTTACTTTCCTCAATAAACATTCAATTATTTTTTCTGACCAATTTGGATTTAAAAAATGTTATTCTACAGAGTCAGCTTGCTTTTTGCTTCTGAACTTCTGTATAAATTTTACGAAAAGAAAGAGATAGCTTTGGGGGTCTACGTAGACCTTAGCAAAGAGCTTCAAACTGTTTGAAGCTCCTTGACCTTAGCAAAGCATTCGATTGTCTGGATCACCAAATCTTATTACAAAACTTATTTTCTATGGAATCAGAGGTATTCCCTTGGAATGGTTTAAAAGTTATTTATCAAAAAGAAAGCGATTTGTAAAATACAATGAAACTGATTCTGAACTGCTTTATATACGACAAGGTGTGCCTCAATGTAGTATCCTGGGCGCGTTATTAATTTTGTTGTTTATTAATGACATTATTGAATCCTCAAAGAAATTTCATTATATATCATATGCTGACGACACGAACATATTCTATTCAGGTACAAATTTGAAAAACTTGATTTCTGAAGCAAATGTTGAACTTCAAAAGGTTGCTAATTGATTTTCTGCAAATAAATTGAAAATGAATCATTGAGAAAAGGCATGTTGCGTGATTTATCTTACACGGCTCTCACACGCACTGAAATCGTGACGACACGAAATAAACAATTTGGTGTCCCTTGTCTCCATTCATTTATTTTAGGACAAACGTTTAAGAAATTGCCATCCATTCCTTACCTATCTCATGTATTAAACTCTTGTTATTGAATGATCCGGTATCCGTGGCATCGATACCTTTAAACGCCAAAATTGGTCCTGAAAGTAGAAAAATCAATGTAGTCCCATGTACTCCGATATTCATGGGAGCCATACCGAAGTACTATCTCGTAGCTTACTGTTGGATGCTGCCGTACAATTGCTGATACCCGAATCTCATCTCTAGGGCATTCCTTTCAGACAGAAATTATACAAGAGCTACGAATGGTTTGGGATGACATGATACATGTTTAATATATAGACTTATCAAACGCCAATAATTAATGTCGAGTTCTTTGAACTGAAAGATCACGTTTACTTTCTCAAATGTTATTTATTCATATCATAAGTGGTGAACTTTCGACAAGGAAGTACAAGAAATATAATTATGACACATTTATGACAATAGCTATATACATATTGAAGTCTTTATAGAGACTCAACATTAATATGTACATTTCAAGTGCTTAAATATACAATGCAATAAACGCTCTATACATTTTCATTTTCTTCTTCTTCTCCTCCTCCTCCTTTCTTTCTTATTATCATCTTCATCGACATCATAACTAGCATTATTATCAATGTTGTTGTTATGAATTTCAACGATTACGGAATCCAATTGTATCGTTACAAGTTAGTTACATCTTGGAGATCGTATAAGTCATGTGAAATAAAGCAAAAGTCGGTATATGAGCTATACGAGGTGAGAAGTAAAATAAAGAAAACCGACATTTAAGTTTACATCTGCTTCAAAACCTATGAACACCACTACCTGGTTATGGGCAGTTTTAAAGTTTTAAGTATAAATTGAAATGTATTTGCTAATACAGATTTTTTATAGAGTGTTCCCATTATTCAAAATAACAAAATAAGCTTTGTGTAGATGCAACATTTTCCCAACAACATACACCAAGAGCCGCAATATCCATGAAGAGGTCAATATGCAGTTTATTCTTCTTGACCTAAAATGGTGGTATAATTACTGCGTTTATGAGGTTCGTTTGAAGGTTTATTTGATTGCTGTCACTTTGCAAATCCAAGATTGTAGCTACATTGCAGATGAAAAAAACTGAAAATTGTAATAAGTAGGGGGTGGGATAGTCTGCCCTTTTGTTTACCTATTTATCTGTATGTTTTATTCATTGATGTTATTGCATTGCTCACCTAACAAAAAGTGTTTCCAAGATTACCGAGATCTCGGAGCAAATGAATATAATATGTTTATTTTTGTTTTCCCTCGTTAAATATTGCTGAATTTGTCACTTTCAATGTTCTCATTTTTTATAACAATTTTTTTTTATACTGTTCCCGTCTCTTTTTAAAATTTAGGTCTAGACTATAAGCGCGTCACCGCTAAAACGATGTAAATGCATGCGATGGTGCGGGAGGCACTTCTCTTTGAGATGCTGTAAGGCCAACCGGTTCACGAACTGTCACAGTGTTGCACTTGTCATCCTTGGAACCACGCAGATGCACAACCACTATGCGTCCCAGTTCATGAATTGAAAGTATTTTGTCAAAAAATTCATCTTGGTGTCGCTAGAGATTGTGCTGTACAGTTAAATCAGAACCCACTTTACTGAAGGCAGACACCCGGGGATTAGAAAGATGCCATTAGTCCGGCGAGTGGTCCTCTACTTTAATTTGGGGTTTAGGTAGCTGTTTGATTTTTATTGCAGGTGACACATTGATAAAGAAACAACAAAGCAGTAATGAATATTGTCTTTGTAGTGGGTTATAAAATTATCGTGAATAGATATAAAACAAGAAGTGAACGCTTTTTTTATCCGATTCATCCATTTGTATTATATTTCCATTATACAACCATAACAGCGGAGCCAATTACAGACATGGCAGAAGTCGATTATGTCAATTACTGGCAAGGAAAACATCGACCTAAGTCCCACCCTGTTCATGAATGCGGGATGAATAATAGGCAACTTGTCCACAAGGTTTATCTTTAACAGGAGGTGTTGGAATTTTGGATGAATAGTACACTTGTGAAGGGAGAGGCTTACAAGTATCACTTTCTGGCTTGGTTATTCTGGTGGAATAGTACAGTCTTTGAGGAAGTGGAGGAGTTGGAATAGGATCCATAGGGGTAATGTATCCATCTTCATTTGCGTGACTGCCATCCCCATTTCTAGACTTAGGTTTGATAGGTTTTGCATAAGCGTACTCGTGATACTCGTCCGTCGAGCTTTTGTTGGACGTGTCCGACGGGGTTCGATGGATATGTGCTGATTTTGGGTCAAGTCTAGGGTGATCAGCTTCTTCGTAATCATGGTTTAGCTGATCCCCTGGAAGGTCAAGGCGTCTTGGGTTCGGCACATACGCAGCATCAGGGACAGGAAGGCTACTGGAAGTGGGTGGCTGATTTAGCCCTTGATACTGTTGATCAGGTTTACGTGACCGTCCACGACCGTCCTTGCTAGTCAATGGCTTTTGCTGACCAAAGACCGCCGTTGCGTTTCCACGAATGCTTCGCAGTCGCCGACGAATTAGTGCGGCACAACTGATTGTTACGAAGACAGCTACGCATACTGCAGGAATAGTTATTGAAATAACAAGACTCCGTTGTTCATCGTGCCCATCAGGAATTATGACTAAAAAACGGGGGAAAATATGTAAAAAATAGATAAATAAAGGATTTATGTAAGAAATAAATGTTGTATTACAGTTTCATATTTTGGATGTAATTGATTGAAACATTATTATTATCATAAATTATATCTGTATTATCAATTGTATTATTATTACTATTATTATTGTTATTATTATTGCAGTTATTATTATATCGCTATTTTTCATTTTATTTTTGGGGGGTTACATAATTAAATGATTTTTTTATTTATTCATAAGCTACTAAGTGCATTTACATTTTCCTTACCATTTTGATGTTTTTGTTTAATATAATGCGTATATCGATCACATATACATGAGAGAAAAAAGCACCAATCTAAGTCGCGATACTGGTTCATTCTGGTGTTCTTGAAACATCCTAATTCTCAACTAATTCATGTGCTGATGCATCGGCAACACGGCATACCCTTTTATCAATTTAATTTACAAACAAACTTGAGGTACAAGTTAACCAATACTAATACATGCTTGTCGTCTATCATTAGTGAAATGTAAACGTCCTTTATCGAAGCCTGTGGAATTAATCATTCCTTGGCAGTAATTCGGAAATTAATCTTAAATTATTTCTTACCATTCTGCTCTGTTGACGGTCCATTCTTACCCTCCTCCTCAGGCTCAATACGTGGTGGAGTACCGCATTCCTCACTCGAGTTGATAGAAACTGTAAGAAACAATATGTAGAAAAAGAAGTATTTTCATATTATGAGTATATATCATTCATGCAAAAGATTTTAAGAATGCAATGATGAGCTTAATCCACTTGGGACGAAAAGATAAATGATATTACAATCCGTCCCTTTGGAGCGGTAAAATGTAAATACTAGGATTCTGTTTAGGATTTCTCCAAAAATCAAATTCAGATATCTTGACGAACGTTTCATCAATAGTTCTCTCCGACAAGTTTTCGGTTGTGGCAATTTTCTTTGATTTTGATTTGATGAGAAAAAAATGTTACCACGGTACACATGCATTGTCATTCGCCTAGCAGGCTGATAGTTTATCATGCTCCTTTCTTGCTTTTTTCCCTATTTTTTTGTGGAAACAGATAACTGTTTATTATTACTACTACTTTTGTATGTATTAAGCATTATGTAATTAAGGAATTTATTATCATTGTTTATATTATTATTTTTTATTATTTTTTTAAGGGGAACTCCCGAAACAACTTTCGCCTTACCGGTATACAGAGACACATATTTAAAGCTTCCACAGAACATTCCAGAGTCTCCCTGACAAGGCACGCCACAGGACGTGTCTGGCAGCGGCTTGCTGATACATGTCTGCTGGCATAAACACGAACATTTCGAGCGATTGAAGACACCGGCCAAAGGAAATCCACTTTCTTTACATGCTTGTGTGCAGGACCCTGGAGTAACTGTGATGTTAGAAAGTAAGTTGACGACGTGGTAAAATTGTAAGCACCCGCGGTCATAGCAACCGATGTAATCCCCATCTGTAAAAAAAAGGATATTAGAATATCAATATTACGTACACCTGCATTTATTCTTAAGGCTTATAATTTCATTTAATCAAATAGATTTGTTAATATCATTGACATAATGTGAATAATTTCTTATGATGATTGATATTATAATTACTATTGTCATGGTTATCATTTTTACCATTATTATCAAAAATATTTTCACCATTATTATCAAAAATGTTTTCAAATAAATTTCTCAAGTGCATAATGTAAATACTCGACAAAGCGCTCATCATGATTAAGTTATAGGTAAATGCCGTACTGATTATTATATAACTGCTTTATATTATGATGGCTGCGTTCTATGGAATAGTCTCCCCCAAAGTGTTAAGAATGTTAAAACCCTCAACAATTTCAAACTTTCTGTTAAAAGACATTTCCTCAATCTTGCCCAGGCAGATCAATTGGGATGCAATACCATTCCCCTTTTAGGACTGAAGCTATTAACTATCATCTCTTTTTTATGTATTACTTTATTTAATCACTTTAGTCACTTTATCATGCTTTATACGTCTGTATTTTAATAATATCATATGGACTGATGATTGTATATGTATTATCACCATTGACTGTTTTTAATTGTATATAGTTGTATTGTTTGTTATCCAGGGCCTCATGGAAGATCAACTTTTGTTGAATGAGCTACCCTGGTGAAATATGAATACAGAAAGAAAATTATAATTATAATCATTATTACAATTTAGATATTCTTCTATATTTGCTTATTGACTGGGTTAGATATTTGGTATTTCATTTCATTTTATGCTCATTCTTTCCTTTTTTCTTTTTCTTTCTTTCTGTCTGTCTTCCTTTCTTGCTATTTATTCTTTTTTTCGTTTTTCGTTAATCAATGATCAGGCGTAGTCTTACAGGCACAGTGGGATAAAAATAAAGTAAGAAAGATTAGTTATTTAGTATTTGTTTGATTTGTTATGAAAGGCCAGTTTTACTTTGTGACAATGATGTTCTGTACTTCTGTATTTTATGATTTGTTTATGATAATACTACGAAATTGGCAACATCTGAGAAATAATGAGTTTCTCAGCGGATTTTTAATGACATGTTATATATTAGAGAATGGTTTATTGTTTTTTTTTTAGGAACTTATGAAACATGCATAAAATATTATTATGTTTTACTAAAGCCTAGTGCACCAGCAAAGCGGAACATTTTCGAGCAATCAGTAACAGATTCGCTATCGCTATTATCCCCATTACTTCTCGATATGCATTAGTGTCTATACAACATAATGAATGTTTGATCCCATTATTTCTTAGCAGCACAATATTGTGTAATTAAATTATTATTTTGGTATACTAAAGTACTGCAGAAAATTAATATTCAAAGAAATATCCCCCAAATATATAAATACGATTATTCATGTATACTCACATTCAGCACTATATTTCGAGTCACTGCCGCCACTAGAACCACCAACGAGACTGATCAAAACAATGTGAATAACATACATCTTCATTTTAACTGCGCGATATTTGGAAGAAACTGAGGGAAGGTGGTTTTTAAAAAGACGCCAACACGAGTTTGAGTGATTACGATGATAGTATAACCAAAACTTGGCGCAAATCGATATCAAGTCCGCACAATGAGGATATATGGTAATTTATATCTCTAGGCTCATCATCATGGCAGAAATAAGATTGTTCTGCAATTTGCGTTCCCCATCATAAATGACTTAATGTGTGTAAGAGGACAAAGCATTTCATAACCGGTGGGGAGGGGAGGAGGCAGAAACTTGGTGTGACAACACCAAGTATTGTTTACAAATAAAGAAGGGCCCTTTGCTGTAATGCATGTTGCATTTTGAAAAAAAAATGTAGAGCGGGGTTTCCAATAACACCCCACATTTAAAACGTCTTATCAGAACAAAACGTGGCTACAAGACGGAAAGGGTAGGCTCTTAATATGGTGAATTTAGTACAACGTTCGGCCAGGGTGAGAGGTACGTATCCCCTCCCCCTTCCCCCTACCCACACATGAAAGTAGTCGAGAGGTTCCAGGCCACTTATGTCCGGTAAACAAACGGTATAAACGCGAGATTAATCACCATTATTGTTAATTAAGGATCATTACAAGTTTCGATCAATTATTAATTGTAATCAATCAGATTGTTAAAGTGTATGTTGGATTTGGTAATTGCACGGTCCTTCATATCACGTGGTTCACAAAAGGTTGTTCTCGAGAAGTTCAAATAGAATTTGTGAATAATAGATTAAACCGTGTTTGCATGATTGGTGTAATCCCAATTAAACCGCTTATTTATATACACCTCGTTAAACACCATGCAATGTAGCACACGTTCACACCATTACAAAGTGTCACTTAGGGTCAGTTTATAATTTGACCTCCAACTAGGCTGGTTTTCGCACTCAATAAAAAAAGGAGCATAGGCTGTTTCTGTGTAAAATATAATGATCAATATATTGCCTATTGTTTTGGAAAATTAATCTGGACAGTGGACATCCCTGATGGTTGGACGCTCCTGGTTAGTTTCTTGAATACACAAAATTACCCTCTCCCCATTTGTTGGTTATGCCATACATATCCATCCATAAAAATACCCCGTCATAGAGGATACATGTAACACACACGAGCACTCCCTCCCCACATAAACACCCACATACACACGCACACCCATACACGAGGAAATTTTTCTCCATACCACTATATCTTTTCATTCGCAGGAGGAGAAATTTAGAAAATGGCATACAAACCATACAACCATGATAACGCTTTGCAAAATATGCTATGGATATTGTGTCGGAAATGTATACATGTAAGTGATGTTGGTCTAGGCATTTATTTGGCAGATGAAGGGAGTGATTGAAAGTGAGACTCATTTATTGTTTTATTAATTAAGTTTGTAGCCATTAGATTCTGACACAATGGCTTTAGTGAGAGATTAAATTCAGTACACAGTGTAATTTGCTTACCGCTTACTCTAGTTGAGTTCATATTCAAGACCTTACCATTATAAGGTGAAATTACCCAAAAAAATGAATTCAATAATTTGTTCATTTTTCATAATCATCAGCTTCATCATCACTGTCAACATCATCATCATCACCATCCTCCTCCTCATCATCATCACCGTTATCATCATTATTATTGTCATTATCACCGTAATCATCATTATTTTCTTCATCATCATCATCATCGTCATTAGCACCCTCCTTGTTTGTTTTGATTGGAAAATAAGGAATGACAATGCCTCTGGAATAAGAAAAAAAGTAAACGTCAATGTGAATAAAAAAAATCATTCTATTGATATGAGGTCCAATTTTATACATTCATATTCATTTTATTTCTTAACTACAATAACTAATTGGCTGGTCATTTTTTATCAATGCATTCTTGGAATAAGTGTATTGCTTGGTGCAGGAAATGATCCTCTTGTATTGCCCCGAAAAAAGTCCTTAGGTTCACTGCATGGGGACCAAAAAGGATTGATGAATACAAGTTTTCGTTTTGATAGGGACAAACATGTTAAAAAAGGTTTTGTTTATATATCAATATAGAGCTTTCAGTTTCTTCTACAGGAAACATAGGAAAATGGTGAACAATATGAGCTCCCTTTTGATAGGCACTGTACAATCCACCATTCCGCTTACCAAAAATGCAAGGTTTGGACCAGCAGTAAACTTAAGATCCAGTGTATGGAAGAGTGCAAAGTGTTATACATGTATATATATATATATATATATATATATATATATATATATATATATATATATATATATATATATATTACATTTATATCAACTGTGTAAATGCTTCTGTACTAAGGTCCTCACTCACAGGTACGTACACTCTGGTTAATAGCGTTTATTCTGTTCTAAGCATGACGTATTATCAATTAGTTCTTCGCGACCCCATCATTCTATAACTTCGTCACTATCGGTTTTGGAGTATAATTCCAATGTTTGATTTCCTGAACCTGCTGAATGATGTACGTTCCTTGAATAGTATACTTGCATGTTCTCCACGACGAGTGAATCTTCCAATTTTGCTCCACCGATCGGTGCAGGGTCATTTTCATTGGCACATGCTTTTGAAGGTTCGTCTTTGTTATCACATTTCGGAAAACGAGAAGAGTAGTAGACCTTTGGCGTTGGATTTGGCACGGGTTGTATGTCGGGTTCTGCCAAAAGGTATCCATCCTCAGCAACCCTGTTTACCCTCGCAGGGCCTTTGAATTGACTTCGCTCGAGTTTGGGGTAAGTATACTCGTGGATCTCATCAACAGAGGGAGTACCTCTTGCAGGTACCCGTTGACCTGAGTCAAGGTACTCGTGGCCCAGGGCGATGCCAACCGAAGGTACAGAACTTTCTACAAAGTCCGGCTCATGGTAGATTCTTTCCTGTTCTACATCACCCGATATTGGCGTTGGCTGCACAGCTTCTTTCGGAATGTTCGGCAGTTCCGGCATTATCTTTGGAGGCTTGGATTCTCCTTTTAGGGGAACTTCTTCTTGAATTGTCTTACCATGGACACCTATTCGGTAACGATCATTGACAGTTGCTTGTCTGTCTGCTCTGCTGGTGTTTATCACTGAAAGAGGCCTTTGCGCGTCATGCTTTCGTCGACAATATACCAGTATACCAACAGCAACGGATAGTAAGACAAGTGCAGTGCAGACTGGGATGATGATGGGAACACGTAAATCTGTAGGAGAATCTATATACATGTAGGAAATAAACAAACAACAAAATAATAAAATAAAGAAGGAGAGGACCGTAAAGTATGCGAATTAGTCCTCGTTTTATCTGACAATTTACCTACCCCCCCCCCCCAAAAAAAGAACAATAAACCGACAAATTGTAAATTAAATGAATAAACACATAATAAATATGAATAAATAAATAAATAAATAAATAGATAAATAAATGAATGAATAAATAAATAAATACATGTAAATGAAGCTAACCAAAATGAAAAGGAAATAATACCAATAACAGTTAAAATGAATAAAGCGTTGTATTTATAAGTCAAAAGTTAATCTCATTATACTCTGTACAGAAGCAGATAGAATATAACCACTGGAAAAGGAGAACAAGAGGTCCATTAAATAATATATCAAGAGCTGAGCGACTGATATGGTGTTGCAATGTCAATCCTAAGTCTTACAATTAATTGTCAATTTGCAACTGATCGCTTGTCTTATTTTTAATCAACAAGTATGAAGTGATTGGCTTTCGTTAAAATTGATGTTTCACTAGTTCATTGGCAACTTACCACTTGACGGTATCTTGCTAATCTTGATTGTAGACATCCTTTCGTTACTGTAGTCGAATGGGATTTTGCTACTGCAAATATTGTTTAATGATACCGAAGCGTTCACTGCAAGTAAGAACAAATAACAAAAAAAATCCCATTTGAGATTAGAAGCACTATCAATAGACCAGGTCATACTTGTATTTCGCGCATGAACAGATACGTCGTTTGAAGTTTGATATTCGAGGTGAGCCACAAAGTGAATCACAGTAGTAGATAATTTAATGATGATCAAATTTGTCCATTAATTGTTTAAGAGGCCTAAATTTTGGCTAAATCTACTGAAAAGCAATAAAAGTACACAATGGTTCCATACATTTGAAAATATCCCCAAGAACATGGACCCACTAGTAGGTCCATATCAAGAATAACCAACGCGCCAATGGTGCCAGAGTAATAGCATATTTCCGAATTCGATCATTGATGTATCATTGCAGCTACCTGGGTCCCGTAACACAAAACTTAGCAATGATCGTAGAACATATTTTTACGATTGATTCCATTGACATAAGTGTACAATCAATCTTGAAAATCAAGCGTACATGTACGATCGATCGCTAACCTTTGTGTCACGCGACATCCTTCTTTACTCAACATCTCAATATCGAAAGTGCCGGTTGTTATCCTAATCTGCTAATGAAAAAAGGTGCGGGATTCCATGTGAGGACATGTAGTCAAGAGGTAATTTAGTACTTGCTGTCGGGCCCGAGGCTGAATTTAACGGATAATAACGTGAATTATGGTGATTCAAATTCAGATTCGAGAACATCAATATGAATGATGATGGTTACTACTAATGGTGCTACTGATACAATGCAACGAAACCCGTCATTACGATCATTATGTTTTAAATCAAACATCTGTTATAGATGTTTGATTCTGAGTTGATGATAAGAACTGTTGAAAAACCAGATTTTACTGAAAAAAAAAAAGATTTGCAGAAAGCAATAACATAGTCATTCTGTTTTTTTTAACAGGACCTTTCCTGCAATTTAACAGAGCAGGTCTGCTAAAAAAAGATAAAGAGGTGTTTTATTTCAGGAAATGTGTGAGATTCACATAATTTTACACGATAAAATGTAAGATTACGCAATCTGGTATTAATTACAGGTGTTCTCGAGACTCTGCTGCTGGACTTTTTTCGAATAAAGGTTTGTAACAGTGTATGTTACAAGTTTTATAATATTATTATTACAGGGTTTTCTTCTTATTCTATATTTGGTCTGTGTGTTACCTTTGTAAAGAGACATGGTTCTGTACCCTCCACAGAAGCTGTCCCGGTTTCGAATACAGGGGACACCACATCGGCTGTCTTCCAGGGACTTGCCAAGACATCCTTGTTCCCCATGAGGACATGAGCAGGAGCACTCTACCATGGAGAGAATGGCGGCAAAGGCAAACCCTCTTTCCTCGCAGGCTCTACTGCAAGTATTTGGAGAGTTCATACGCTTGTCTTTGAAAGTAACGTTGTAATCTTGGTCCAGACAGCCGATGTTGTAGCACCCGACGTAGTCCCCGACTAAACAAAAACAAAATACCACAGTGGGTCACGTATAACACTTCTCTTTTTTGTGACGAATGCTTAACAAAAATACAAGGCCTAGAAGTATCTAACTTCATGCTAAATTTCATTTATTTCATTTACCATGAAAACATGATTACATAAACAAAAGAATTATTACAAAACATCTAAAGGTAAGAAGACAATAAATACACCTACATAACAAGCGGTTTTATGGGAATTGGGGGCGACAGAACGAGCTATGAGTCTTAAAAATCGATCGATCCGCTTGCACATACGTTAAAGTAAATAGATTATCACAGAAAAAAACAAACAACAGCAGATGGATGGGGGTGAATACACGTAAGCAAAGAAGATGTGTTTGAAAACGTAGTAAATCAATTAAAAACACGCAAACTCAAAAGATAGAACTTGAATTGTGTGTGTTCTTAAAACTATTCAAAGAAGATATTTTTTGGATGTATTGGGATATTCCAGACAATGGGACCGATAAAATAGATCGAATTTTGTGAAACATTGGTTCTTCTCTTCGGTAAAATCAAAATGTATGTCAGTACGAGTGTTATAATCATGAAAAGTATTATTAAGGGAAAATTTGGGAAGTATATAAGATGGTAAGAATCTGTTTTTAACACAGAAACATAAAAGTGGCAATGTAAAAAGAATCTGTGTCGCATACATTTAACATATTTAACTTTTAAAAAAGCGGAGATGAGTGTGCATTTTAAGGGGCATTACCAATTTATCGAATTGCCCCGAAGTATGAATAATTTTGACAATCATTCCCACCAACTCATGCAATAGTAGTTTATGTGCTATAAAATCATTGATTAATATAAGAAAACTAGGTAAACATGGTAAATGCGTGAGTCTGAACATAGAGAACACCTACACATATAAATGCACGCCAGGATATCTTTCCACATGAAAATGACTTCCCCGTTACTTTCCCCGAACAAATCCCTGAATAGTCTGACGTGCAGCTTCAGAGAGATAGAGAAATAAAAAAAATAATAATGTAGGAGAAATTAGGCTATGGATACAACTCCTACCTAAGGAACATCGACCGTCGCAGTTCGAATTGTCATTCCCACTTGTAGAATTTTCCATTTGGCTTCTGCACAGTGGAAGTAAGATGAATAATAACATTCCTATCTGCGAAGTATCCATGTTGCTTTGAGACCCAACTCAAATCCATTGCCCCTTGTTAAAGCTGACATTAAAAAATAGTGAGAACATCGAAACTGAGATTATGACAATTATAAACGACAAATGACTTGACGTCTCAATAGCTGGCAATGGACAAACTTTTCCTGATGCTTGCAACTATTTCGGGGTCTACGTAGCTCAAAATTTGACTAGATGTAACGAGAACCCGGCCGGGCGACCAATAATGCGATCGTCGTGCGATTGTGGCGCGTCGGCGCGCTATTCAATGCGATAACTCGCACGATATGATACTTAGAACGGATCGACGGTCGAGTCGCAGTTGCATTCAGAGACCATTCTTACGATCCAGGCGCAGATCCAAGGGAGGCAAAGCCGGCCCGCCCCCCCCCCCCTATTTTTGGCAACCAAAAAAAGATGTCCTTTTAACTTGAAGAAGGTATTATATTTGTTTCTGTTCCATGTTCAATTTACGGCCTCGTAACGCCCGGCCCGATCCCCACAGGCCTACATCCGTGGCACCGCATTCTGTTGGCTCACGATTACGCAAAGGCAAATGCGCGCACATCAATACATTCTCCTGCACATGGGTCTCCTGCACTCCATCAATGGCCGATTAGCTCTGCATAGGAGGATTACCTTATGCGCACAAGTATGCCGTAAAACAATATTTAAAGGAAAGTGAAAAGGATAGATTTTTTTCTGGTCATTAGCCAATTACATTTTACAAATCAAAATAAAATTAAAATGAGACAGAACGGTTTCCTATTTCCCATGATATGCCAGGTAAAAGTTATCGATATTTTGATATTCGAAATACCTCTGGAGGTCGCCATTTTGCTCATACTCCCCATATCTCCTTGGTGGGTTTGACGTCAGCGACGAACAACTCGGTGTCCTACACCGGCGCCCGCATGTGATTGCTAGCGTAAAACACATGGGCCAATGCTGATCAGGATGCGCGGTAAGGATGGTAAACTGCCAAGCGTATGGCTGCCGAAATCGGTCAGAAAAGGGGACAAAATGCAGCTAGCTTTTACCGAATTCGCGATCCGCAGAAGAGGCCAGAAATCTTTTTAAAAAAATTAAAAATGGGTGGCTGCTGCTCTTGACCTTGCGCCGACGCACAGTGGGCCAGGAGAGAGCAAAAGTGCGCCAAAACTGGTTTTTGGTCATGAAACAAATTTTGTTTTTTTTTTCATGTTCTAAGCAAAGATAAGAACCTGTAGGATGTCTCCATACAGCATTTCTCCATGAAATTGATTATTAGTTGCCCATTTTATTCAATATTACACCCTTTACGGCTACCGCATGTGAAAATGACACGTTTTAGATATTTCACCGTTTTAGCAAAACGGATTGCTTAATTTATTTTTAATTCACGGTACTTTTTGATAAATGATAATTTTAAGTAATCAAAAATTTTCAAGATAAAACAATCATCCCTTCAATGATAATTCTGGACGAAACCATTTGACAATGGGGGGTTTAACAATTTTTTTCATGAGCATTTCTTTTACAAATTGCTGCCGATTGCTGCGCTGTATATACCATGGCGGTCTTTGTTATAGTTCATGCTTTACAACGATACCAAATTTAGCTGCATATACGTGCATTTTCTGAAGATATAACTCATTTTCCAACCACATGTTCGCCATATTTATTACAAAAATCGTTCCAAGTTAGTGTCCAATTATGCGCGTGCCGACGGCACCGTATACATGGTATAAGACCGTATCTCTGTGAAACTCACCGTCGCGTGGTGGGAGAGAGAGAGAGAGCGAGACAGGGGGGGGGGGGGGTGTCTGGTTCTTTTGACTGGTATCTTCCTAAAATATTTTCGTTAAACATACGTAAAGACAAGCTTTCATTTCCACTTCCACTAACTATATAATAATACATATAAAACAACTTCATTTTGATGTCAAACTGTTCCATCCCGTGTTGCATATCTGATATGCTGTCATTCTGAGAAGATTAATTCTTAAGGTAAGATTCCCGGGTAAGATTATTAATTTGTTTTGTTGTTCATAAACCAAGTAGGGGCTACTGTATATCGCTATAACACACATGACTAGGGATGTGATTGGTCTCACTCAGTTTTCTGCCAAAATATGAAAATGTGGACAGATACGTGGGATCTATGTATAAGTTGCATTATCATTATTAGTATTTATCCCCCCCCCAAAAAAAAAAAAAAAAATGAAGGGTTTGTAACTTCACATACACGTATGAATTCGTTTATCTCTTGGCTCATTCTAAATTTGCTATAGATTATTGTTAAAATCAATCAAGAAGGAAGTGCATATTATCATTTCAAGGATTGTTTGGTTTATGACTCTTATTGACTTTATATGTATTCCACAGACTAACTAGTGACATTGTGATTAGTAGCAAATTTTTAAGAGTACAACAAGCACAGCCTCTTCCCCCTGATGTTCAAAGTATGCTAAAAGATCCTCTCACCAAAGACATAATGGTTGGTGAGATAGCAGAGACAGACTCTGTTTCGGAATAACTTTGTATACGCCGTTCTTGGTGAAATAGGAAGGCCTTGTAGGGCCTTGTACCGATTAACCTGCAGAGGACCCGGCCTCTATTATTTATCATTGGAATAATTATTTTAAAGATTTCACTGTCCACTTCTGGTATCAATCCATTTTAATTCATGTAGGTGTGGTTAATCATTGTACCCAGGGAATGAAAATACTCCTTTGCATTTTTTTTTACAATTTCACTTTGAATTTTACAATTCCGGATTCATGGTAGAGCGCCCTCTTTAAGCGATACTCAAGTCACAAATTGAATTGTTTGTACCCCGAGCACAGACTTTTTTGTTTTTTGCCTGTTTATGTGTTTGCTGTTTGCTAATATGCTTCCTTATTGCTGAAATTTCTCTAAAACTAGTTTCTGAAAATTTGAAACTTATTGTAGAATTAGAAACATGTAATTTCTTCTCAAATGTTAACAGCCAATCAGAAAACAGTATTTTAACGACGTCATCAATATTTGAAAATACTTTTATTGAATTCTACGGGTGAAATTACCGCTTTCTACCAAATTTAATCGTACAAATATGTGAATAAAGGGTTTTGGCGCACTTTGGGTTCATTCTTGCCCACTGTGCGACGTGCCTCTAGGTCTGCTCGTCGAGCGATTTCTTCGTCGTCCGAGTATTTGGGCTCGAAGTCGTAGATTCTCGGGCCTTCCATCTCAATACAAACGTCCGCGAAAAGTTTTGTTTTATTTAAAATCGACGGTAACAAAAAAAATGAACAAAAACGTTAGATATATAGAAATATAGCACAATCAACAATTTCCCGAAATAAAATCGGGATAACAAACTTCCAACATGACACGATTACTCTTTTCAGGGTATATGACAGCCCATGCAGTAAAAGAATTTTGACGAAATTACAGACTTTTTATCATTATTAACACACTCTTTTTCTGTTATTGCCATTTCAGAAACTTGGATTTCTAAAACTCCACTTATTCCCTTTAAAATAGAGGGATATACTTTTATTCACTTAGATAGGCATATCGGACGTGGAGGTGGGGTTGGTTTATTTATATGTGATAACATCAAGTTCAAAATTTGTAATGATATTATTCAAATGATTTGAGTGAAAATAATATTAACTTTAGAGTTGGTGTCATGTATAAAAAACCAAGCTGTAATGATGATGTGTTTTTAAACTTTTACAACAGATTACTTTGTGAGATTTCATGTTCGCGTAAGAAACTCTATATTTTAGGAGACCTTAATATTGATTTATGTAAATATCCTTTGGAACATGATGCCTGTACTTTCTTGAACATCAATTCATCTTTTGGTTTATTCCCTGTTATCAATTCTCCTACTCGTATAACTTCAAACAGTGCAACACTTATTGATAACGTGGGCACTATTTTTACAAATATCATAGATTTTAAACTTGATTCTGGTTCTTTAAGTGTTGATATTACTGACCATTTACTTATTTTTCTCATAACAAATATACAATTATCTAAGAATAAGAAAAAGATTCAAAATATATCTCGTAAGTTGTCAGTCGAAGGAATCAATAAGTTAAATCATGAGCTTTATAACTTAAACTGGTCCCCTGTTTATATATCTAATGATGTGAATGAAGCTTATAATCTATTTCTATCCATGTTCATTGCTATGTTAGATAAGTGTTTACCTATTAAGACAAATAAAGTTCGTAATATAAAGATTCGGAAACCATGGATAACCCCAAAACTTATGAGATATATCAAGCGCAAACACAAGTTATACAAACAATTTCTAAAAAATAAAACATCTTCCAGTGAAGTTAAATACAAAAGGCATCGAAACAAAGTTAATAATTTATTGCGCAATGCCAAGAAAATGTATTATTCTAATAAGTTAAGTCAAAGTAAAAACAATGTTAAAGGAACATGGTCAATTATCAACAATATACTAAAAAAATCAGAAAAAATACTCCAGACTATTTTATTTGTGATGAGAAAGAAATCAATGATCCACATAATATTGCCAAAGAGTTTAATTCCTATTTTGCTAACTGTTGTTCAATAGCACTGGAATCAACGTCTCCTGTTAATAGTGAATGTAACATCACTATTGATAATTATCTTGCTGATAGCTGTCCAAAGTCAATATTTTTTAAGCCTATTACAGAATCTGAAATTGCTGAAATTTGTAAATCATTAAAAACAGTTATTCATATGACTTTAATTATTTAAATGTTAATATTATGAAGCAAATTATATACTCCATTGTGAAGCCTTTAGTACATATTTTTAACATGTCTATTGAAACTGGTGATGTTCCACTCAAATTGAAAATTGCAAAAATAGTGCCCATTTATAAAAAGGGAGATTGTCATAATTTCAACAATTATCGTCCAATCTCTATTCTACCCTGTTTTTCTAAGTTGATTGAGAAATGTATTTACAATCGAGTGTACTCTTTTCTTTGTAGCCCCAATATTATCACTAACAGCCAATATGGATTCAGAAAAAAATCATTCTACTTCCCATGCAATTATAGACATTCAAGATAAAATTATTTCATCTATTAATAATAATAAGTTTGGGTTTGGGATATTTCTGGATTTGTCAAAAGCATTTGACATTGTGGATCACAATATCTTGTTATATAAATTGAATCACTATGGTTTACGGGGAACAGTTTTGAAATGGTTTACTAGCTACTTAGATAATCGCTACCATTATACATATTTTGCAAATTGTTCTTCAGATAATACTTTGATTAAATATGGCGTGCCACAAGGGTCCATTCTCGGCCCCCTGTTATTTTTATTGTACATTAATGATATCACCAAATCCTATTTGAATATATACTTTACGCTGATAATACAACTCTGTTTTATTCACAACCAAACACAGAAAATTTACAAGAAAATATTGAATCTGAATTTCGCAAAGTTATCACATGGTATGAGACTAATCGATTGATAATCAACTTCAATAAAACATATTTTGTTCCATTCCACAATAAATATAGCAATGTGAGTAATGAAGTAGAAAATATTGTCATATCCATTGACTCAAAACCTTTAAAAAAGTCAGATGATGTTAATTTTCTTGGTATTTATGTTGATAAAAATTTGCAATGGAAGGTACATTTAGACTATATAAACAACAAAATATCAAAGTGCGTCGGTATTTTATTTAAACTCAGACATTATTTACCCCTATCTGCTCTGCTTACTTTGTATAATTCCTTAATATTACCTTATTTAATATATTGTATACCACTTTGGGGCAATTGCAATCAATCAAAGCTAAACACACTATTTAAACTACAAAAAAAGCAGTCCGGATTTGCACAGGAAGTCATTATCTTGCACATTCTGCACCATTATTTAAAAAATTAAACATATTGAATGTTTATGATTTATACATTCATTATACTGCCGTTCTTGGATTCTTTTATTTTCAAAATGTTTTACCATCGAATGTTTTACAGATGTTTCAGATAAATATCAATGTTCACAATTACAACACTCGAATAAACAATGATTTTCATTTATTTAAAGTTTCCTCAACATTCACAAAAAAATCATTTCGTTTTAGTTTTCCCACTGTTTGGAATTCCATTCCTCGTAACATACGATCATACACAAATCTAAATTTATTTAAAAGATGTCTTAAAAAATCCCTTTTGTCCAAGTATTAATTATTTTGCTCTCCCTATTTTTTTTTACATGTTTTTGATTTCATCCTACATTATCATAATGATCTAGATACGCCTGTGTAATATGTATTATATTTTCTTTTGAGAACTTATTCTCACAAGGCCTCTGTGCTTTTCTTCTCAAGTTCTCTTTCATTCAATTATGATATTTAATCAAAGCAATGTTTTGTTTATTTATGAAATGATTTACTCTGTATTATTGTATGCATTTTTAATTTGTTTGCATTGTACATATTTTTTTTAACCTATTTGAATTTGAATGAATATTTGAATTTGAATGAATACATGGAGGAAGATACCCAATTATATTCTTTTCGTGATTCACGAAACATGAATAATGTGTCCCATTTTGGGGTCTAAATCTCATTTTTTCCCCTCACGATTCGCGCTCGCATGAAATGTTTAGTTATATACCTATCCTTTTTATGATTACAAAGAGTACTTAGAATGTCAAATTTAGGTCAAATGTTAAAAAAATTCAGCTCGCGTTTCGCGCTCTCATTATTTGATTGTTGAAATATGTGTAGTTTTCATGGGCAACTGCAAACAGTCCTTATATGTCTGTTTTCCCATCAGGCAATGCAGAACGTATATTAAAAATTACTGCTCGCTTTTTGTGCGCGCAGTTATTATTTAGTTACATTTACATCTTGTTCACGATCAGAATCGTTCGTGCTTCTTGCTCGTACCATTCAATTAGATCTTATATATGAGTTTATTATTTATATATGTTTTTTTGAGAATAAAGCGCACAAGTGACTGTTAGGACTACCCCTTCGAAGAAATAAACAATAATCACTTTGAGCGGCAAATCGGGGAAAATATGGGTACAACCCCCCCACCCCATTCGGTGAAAGCTGGATCCGCCCCTGTGATCTATTAAAACCAATCAGTGATTTCAACCCATTATAAGCCATACACACCCTACACGATCCGCTTGCGAAAAAATATGAAAATTTCCACATATTGAAAACATAAATATTAGAATAATGGTATGGAACCGAAAAAATCGATAATCCATATTCTCTCTCTCTAAAAAAAAAAATGGAACATCTTCTTCCTAATCCTTACGACGTTAATCACGTTATCATCGACTGCAATTAAAAATGATTTGGAATTTTCTTTGAAAAGGGAAGAGATGCAGTAAAAAATAAATGCTAGCATCCGTAGCATTGTACAGAACCTCAATTGTTCTATAACTTTTGAGTGGAGTCTGAATTTCATATAAGTACACTTCATTCCATTGGGCCCTCGTCTTAGACAAACTCTACTTCTGGAGATCGTAAAATGACGATGTTTTGCTGATATCGTCATGAAATAAAGTGATGATTTGGGATATTGTAATGGGGAAACAAATCTCAATTGTGAAAATCATAATTTTCGTCAAATCATTTTTTATACTTTTTAAGTCTTGGATATTTGTTATTATCATATTTCACATAATTATCTACACACACCATGATATTTCATTATTATTGACATTATCTCTCACCACGAGTTAACTATAAAATCTAAATTACTGTTAATGTTTATTAACAATATTTTGCTAATATTTCATTAAACTCTGATAACATCTTCATAAGTTTTAAACAACAGAATCAAAAAAGTATGCCAGGCAGCAAAGTTTGAATACTTAAGAAAGGATATCTAATTATTCCAATCATAGCTAATTTGTTACGGGACATACTATTTCTAACCAACTTCCCCAAAAAAATCCTGCATGACGCAATTTTTACTACATATTTTTTTTTCTCAGAAAATTCGAGACCTAAAAGTACACGGACTTTAACTTAGAAAGGGCCCCTCTTAATAATTCTTATCTCATCTCTTATTGAATGTATTGTGCATTGAATACACAATTTTAATATTAATCGAAACATACTTGCACTTTTATTTGACGTCAAAACGTTGTGTGAAGAAATGGGTGTTGGGGAAAGAATTCAGGGAAAAGAGACTGGGAATCAGGATATATTAATTTCATTCCGGCAAGTGATAAACGGATATTACTTCCGGCGGGGTATACAATCTACCTAAAACAGGTTCAACCAGAACATTCTACAAACAGGCTTAAGTTTTAATAAATCATCTATTTAAAGGATAGTTAAATTCATCGATATTTAGTGCCAAACGGGTGGATTTTTTAACATATAATGATCGCAATTGGTAAAGGTTAAAATACAACGATCATGATGAACATATTGAATTGTGCAAGAATTTTCTTTGGGGCGGTACATGTGGTATTTTACCCATTTGAATTTAAATGAAGTATTTCTGTGAACGTACCGCTAGGACTTCACGAACTTTGGACTATTTTGGCAAACAATGAAACTCCTCAGTACCGGCCTGGAACTCGATATAGCCGTTAACCAAACAAACCTTGCGCATCTTAAGGTCCAATATACACTTTTAATAGATCCTAGTCTTATAATAGACACACTTCATGGTCACCTATTTTTTACCGGGGATCTCCGGTATGTCAGATGAGTCATTCGAATTGACTCTTGTCCATCAGAAATGGGGTGTTGCTCAGTAGAAGTTATGGTGTATTGAAGGAGAGCGGAAATTATTTGTTTTTATTTAGAAGGAACTGGGTCCCAGATCCGCTATTTTCCCTCGGCAAGAATAGGCCTTGATCTCATAGCTTCCCGGCAAAATATGACATAATCAATGCAGCGAGGGTGTATATATATAAGAGCTTGGGATAAGTTGTCTAGTAAGAAATACCTGAGCAAATCTGAAGCATCTAGTTGAAGAAAGAGGTTCCTGTAGTTCGTGTAATTCTGATTCACTTAACGAAAAGAGGCTAAGTTGGTCAAAGGCACTCTTTGAACGAAAGAAAAAAAAACTGATAAATACCATCGCGGGCGAAATCAAGAATCTTCACACCCCAGTTGTATATACACGTTTTTGATGATGAAGGTACGTACATGTATAAACTTTTAAACTATCATTCTACCTCTGTTCGCCCACAACATCTTATTTTTTACTTCACACCCTCCCATCTCTCCACCTCTCTCCCTCTTCCTTCCTCTCTCTCTCTCTTTCTCTCTTTCTCCACCCCCCTCCGCTCACCCCCTGTCTCTAGTCCCCATTTTCTTACATCCCTTTCATGTTTTATATTCCAAAATCATCATTACATTTCTCATGATCCCTTTATTTTCATTGTAAAAACATGTTTACCTATCTTAATTATTATTTAACTTGCTTTGTTTAGCAAACTACGTTTTCGTAACTTCAAACAAATAATTCTCTAATATAGTATTAACCCTGTTTATTGTAGGTCATGTAATTCAGGTTTGGCACCCTTTACGTAAACATGTCTACTGTAGATTGGAACATGTGGTTGCAAACTTAAAAAATGGGAGCGGGTTCAATTGCACGCAAAAATACCATATTAAAGCCTGTGTACAAGAAAAAGTACAGCTATGGTTTATGATGATAATTTCTTATAAAAGTACGAGTATATTATGAATCATTGAGGGATTATAACAGAAATACATGATTTTAATTACATGTATACTCCTATTTCTTGAACATACAGTTATTATTTTTTTCTCTCTTTCTTATTTTGTTTCTTCCCCAGATCTGTCTTGTAATCGTCGCTCTCGTTCACGCTGTCACATCGTCACCTGTGCCAGCATCGTCATCATCGCCGTATTGTCTTCCAATGAACCAAGCTGATTACGAATCACGAGAAAGAAACGGCCAACTCTTCTATCCAAACCAAGACGCATTCGCCGTTCAGAGTTTTAACATTAGCGACGTGGATATGGGAAGAAAAGAAGTATCAAGCTGTCCGTACGATGGCCTTTCCAGCGCCAAGAGCTGCCCGAACGGCGCCAAACCAAGTGCTTCTGAACCAACCAACTCCAACCAGGATGGAATGTGCCCGTGGACCTACGTCGAGTGCTTCGACCCCGATCGCATCCCGATGTCAATCAGCATGGCGCAGTGTCAATGTTCAGCGTGTTTAGACCCTTACACCCACATGGCTGATCCTAACTTGCGATGCCAACCTATCTTTCATAACATGAAAGTCCTGAGAAAAACCCAGTGTGTGGATGGTCTTTTTCGATATGAAGAGGAGACTGTGAATATCCCGGTAGCGTGTGCATGTATGAGACAGCGAGTGGCTTGAACTTGTCTCGAGCTGAGCAAGAAAAGAAAAACCCGCCAAAACACCAAAGATGACTATCACCTTGCCTTGTTTACAATTTATAATAACTTATTGAATATCAGAAATGTATTTTGTATTCATATTTAATATTTATATGTTTAGCCTTTCAATTTATTATTAAATTTATCATAAATATTTATTCTTTCAAACTGTATTTAAAGACATATTTGTGCAAAATATATATATATTTTTAATATTTCGAACTTAATCACTGATATTTATTACCTTTGTCTTAAAACGTCTATCGTTACTTATCTTTTTTGTGTGTGTTTAAGCACGTTATGATAAACAGGTTCTGTTTTAGAAACAGCTTACTCGTAAACCATGTCAGTTTGGCAAACGTTTGTATCCACTGTGTGGAGTGTTTGTTGCGAAATGATGATTTCTTAAGTTCCGTAGTTATAACTTGAATTATTTACATGTATACGATTATCAACGTGATGTATTAAACACATGACTAAGATTTTGTTTTCTTAATCCAAAGTCTGTTGCTTATTGTATTCATTGTTTGACATTTAGACCTATATGTGTATGGTATGTAACTTATTGTTGTATTCATCAAAATTATTAAGAGTTTTGATATCACATTTTGACAATATATACATATATATGTCTATGTCAATATGAAAGGACTTATATTTATTGTTTGTATTTAATATGCCTTTTGATGCTCCTTTATCAATACTATAATATGTGTGCGTTTTAGAACGTTTTGCATAAACTGTTTCTGTGAAGCAAACAGCATGCTAGTAGACAGTGTCAAGTTTGACAAATATTTGTATCCACTGTGTGGAGTATTTGTTTACTAAGTTAGAAATCGAAATGTATTTTGACAGACATGGTATCAATACTATAAATTACAACTCCTTTAACGTAGTCTTGTCAACACCCAATACTTTTTTTAACTGTCATCCAAATATGTTACTATAAAAGTTTGGAACTCTTTGCCAACATCAACGCAAAATTTTCAATCAATGCAATCTTTTAAATGCGTATATAAAGCTGCTTATTTTTTTAACTAATGTCATTCTTATTCTTTTAGCATTTGTTTATCCACCTCCTGAATACTTGTCTTATTTCTATATATTTTTGTGAATTATTTAATATATACTTTGTTTTACATGTAATTCATTTAGATACCTATATTATTTTTTGTAACTCTCTCATGAAGTCCCTATTCATTTTGTTATAATGAATTGAATTTGTTATATTTGCTTTGATGATTCTTTTTATATATTCAATTGTTTAACCTGTTGTATCAGGACCATGATGTCAAACAGCTGTGCTGATCATGTTTTTATCCTGTATAAATAAATTCAAATTAATAAATGAAATGAATTAAATTTAAGTTTGCTGTTGTCTTCCTTAAATGTTAGGCACGTCTACACTTGATTTGAATACATGAAATGCTGTTATTCTTATAAATAATAAAAATATATTAATCCCAAATCATGTCTAAAACATGATCATTTTTTTTTCTTTGCGACGTCACCTTCATTATGGCATGTAGTTTCAGGAGTACATGTATGACAATTCTTCCAAGTCTCATGTGCAAGTTGTCCAAAGCACATCGTTTATGCTATACTATGGGATTTATATAAATTTAAGCTTCACAGCCGTTATAATAATCCTATCAACAATTTTCTTTGATTTTGTCAATATGCATGTATTAAAATTCAAATTACACGGTAAATTATCAATCAATATAAAAAAGCATTTATTTATTCTTTAGTTATCAGGTTTTCCTTTGTCATGACTAAAATTATGGTGATTATACTGCTTGTCGACCTAACTCTGGACTTTTGTTCTGAAAATAACATACATTTCATAGATTTGATGAACTTGATGCGTTTATGTGTATATTTCTTTCAGTAAATTGGTATCTAAAAAACGGCTGACCGGAACTTTTGTTTTCTTTCCCTATTATTTGTTAAATTTTACAAGAAGCGATAAAATGAACTTTTGGCTTATTACCACCCCATTGAAAATATAATATTACTAAAAGAAAAGAGAAAAGAATGTTTTTGTGCATTTTAATAACCTCGAAATCAAAAAGTAAAAGTACATTTTAAAACAAGAATAGTAAAGGAAAACAAATCGGAAAAAATGCGCGCGTAAGTCTACAACGGTAGTGTGTGTAAAGATTAGGTATGCGTGTGCGTACGTGGGGAAGGGTATATATGTTAGATGTTTTGAGGTGTGGATACCATGGTGTTGGTGCGTATGTGGGATTGTCTGTGTGTACATACGATTCGAAGGATATTTCAGAGTGTGTTGTACGTGAGTGTGTATATATGCGCTGCGGAGGTGCAGTGGCCGAGTTGTCTTCACTGTGAAAAAATATTGTTTTTTTTACACCACGAGGGTAATTATAATTATGTCCAACCATTATCAGGCAGTATTTTACCCAATGTGGGAAGCATATTGTCCAGTGCAATGTTGGGTGGACACATAATTATCCACATGGAGTACTTTACCCAATACGAGCAAGTCTAGGTACGATATCTGGGAGCAAGGCATATATTACGGTGGTATGTGTACACCCCCGTAAAATGAATGGAATTGCCC
This sequence comes from Lytechinus variegatus, assembly GCF_018143015.1. NCBI lineage: Eukaryota > Metazoa > Echinodermata > Echinoidea > Temnopleuroida > Toxopneustidae > Lytechinus > Lytechinus variegatus. Next base: position 22,110,125 of record NC_054756.1, read on the forward strand.
TAGGCACTACTGGAAACAAAGAGTGCAATAAATAAATAGATTAATTAGATAGATAGAAAGATAGATGTATAGATAGGTAGATAGATAGAAAGATAGATAGATAGATAATTTACTCATTTTTCCACTCTTCATCGAGCCATTGAGATGAACCAGAGTGAAATGAAAACGAAAGAAAGGAGAGGCAGAGAAAAAAAACATAATAAAAGTAATAAGTAGCGGAAGGATCGGTAGTGGTAGATTACTATACTGCATCGTGTCACGTATATATGACACACCTGAACATTTCGCCAGCGTGTAACTAGGCACGTAGGTTTGTAAATTCTTTTTCCTTTTCCCATATCTTGAAATCACGAATTGCAATTTTATTAAACAACTGAAACAGTATTCTTTATATTAACCATTTCAATTGTTAATTTGATCTTTTTGCTTAATACCTGAAATATTGTGCTGCACGCTGTGGACATGTGTTCCTATAAACAACACGTTATACTTTCTTATTTTCTTCTATAATATTATTATTGTTTTATCTGATTGTATGATCTTGATGCAAAGATATATTTGTCAGTAGAATTGGTTATGTCTCATAAACCCGGTCCCTCTATCGACCTACACGCACACCCGACCATTCACATTCACCCACACACCTTAATTTAAGGGGAGGGTCCACCCTGATAAAAAGTTTATTGTAAAAATAGCAGAAAATAATATAAATTATTGGCAGAGGTTTGAGGAAAAGTGATCAGAGAATGAAAATGTTATTATAAATTCAATCATTTGATTTGTGAAGTCATATGAGAGCAGCTTTCCTACAGATCTTATGTTAAAACAAATCAATGACGTGTAATTTTCTCAGAAATTTTTCATCGTTCCTTCAGTTTATCAATACACATTTTAAAACAACTATTTTCCTTAAAGAAGGAAAAAAAATCATCACAAACCATTAAAGATTTAAATGTATGCATTTTATATCACATAACACGTGGGGCACCTGCTCCTTTATGACATCACATATAATTACATTGAAATTCCAAGAACGTTCTTAATCTTCAATGGAACTTCGTCAAACCTTTATGCTTACCATTGCTTGCACTGTCATGATCGTTTTGAATTACTGAAATTCGAATTTCGCACTATTGACCAATATGCCCCCCCCCCATCAAAATCTAAGAAGGTATTCAATCCTTTCAGTTTTCAACAAGCATTACAAGTAGTTAAGTGCTTCGAGAAATCAACAGTCAGTGTGTGTTTTTCTTATGAAAATCTCAAACGTTCACTTTTATACTTTCAAAACTTTCTGAATTTGTTTCTTAAAGAGTGAACTTTCCGTTTATTTTCCGAATCACATTTGGAGCCATGTTACATCTGCAAAAATATATATAAACATAATCATGAACGCACATATAATTATGAATATAATCTTCAAAATTTATTTCTTCTCAAAACAAGAGTTCATACAAATAAATATCAAAGCAGTAAACATGAGGTATTTAAATCAATTCCGCAAAAGGAACGCCCAGTTTTTGTTCTACTGGGATACTCAAAACAGTTATTGATAGCAAGAATGTTTAGCACCATTAAGCTATCTTCATTTTATTATGAAATAACAAAAAAGTGACAATTTATTATAGCCGGTATATTCTCCGTAAAACCCATTATCCTATTTAACATCAGGCAGTCAATTAGAGCATGGAATACATCTGTACATAAGATATTTGTATAACAATGTTTTTTATCACATGCATATACTCATTTAATAGAAAATATATATTTAGACATTTGAACAATACGTGTCTTTATGTTATACGTCTTCCTAGAAATAGCATTAACAGCATTTTTTTATACAGCACGTCGGGGGTAAATTGTTTTGATTCAACACTTCAGGGTTAGATTGCCACTATATTTTGTAAAAACGCCCCCTATAATCCCAAACAAGAAAAAAACTCGCTTACAAAATCAGAATTGTGTTATTCTTAGATTACTAATGTTCATGATTGTGTATTTGACTCTATGCAGCTCTCGGGGTAATGCATGAAAACTCTTTATGACAACAACAGTTCCCTTCTTTACACAATGTTTTGAAATAATAAACATTTACGTACGACGAATTCTACGATCAGAACTATTGAGAAAGGTTCACATGAGCATGTTTTATCGAACAAACACTCCACATAGCGGATACAAATATTTGCCAAACTTGACATGGTCTACGAGTACAATGCTCAATAAACAGAAACAGTGTACTAGAAAGGAACGTGCTAAAACGCACAAAAAGATAAGCATAACAAACGATTTAAAGCACACATCTTAGATATCAGTCATCAGAAATATATGTAGGTTAGACAATATATGGATACATCATATGGCTTCAATAATACATATTTTTTATAAACAAATAAGTTAAGCAACACATTCTTAAATAACAAATATGAATACAAAATATACCTCTGATATCAAATAATTTATTGTAAAGGGTAAACGAGGCAAGGTGATAGTCATCTTTGGTGTTTTGGCGGGGTTTTTTTTTACTTGCTCAGCTCGGAACAAGTTTAAGCAACTCGTTGTCTCATACATGCACACGCTACCGGGATATTCACAGTCTCCTCCTCATATCGAAAGAGACCATCCACACACTGGGTTTTTCTCAGGACTTTCATGTTATGAAAGATAGGTTGGCATCGCAAGTTAGGATCAGCCATGTGGGTGTAAGGGTCTAAACACGCTGAACATTGACACTGCGCCATGCTGATAGACATCGGGATTCGATCGGGGTCGAAGCACTCGACGTAGGTCCACGGGCACATTCCATCCTGGTTGGCGTTGGTTGGTTCAGAAGCACTTGGTTCGGCGCCGTTTGGGCAGCTCTTGGCACTGGAAAGGCCATCGTACGGACAGCTTGATGTTTCTTCCCTACCCATATCCACGTCGCTAATGTTAAAACTCTGAACGGCGAATGCATCTTGGTTTGGATAGAAGAGATGGCCGTTTCTTTCTCGTGATTCGTAGTCAGCTTGGTTCATTGGGAGACAATACGGCGATGACGATGATGAGGAGGAGGATGCTGACACAGGTGATGATGTGACAGCGTGTACGAGCGCGACGATTACAAGACAGATCTATTGGAAAAGCAATGGTAGAATAAAAAAAACATATGACACCAATGAATTATAACTTTGATAAAAAAAAGTGAATGTATACGGGGGAGGATTCCCTGTAATAATTGATAATCGCTAATTTCTCACTTTGTCTTTACTGATTTCAATATTAGGCCTTCGTCTCATTTAAAGAGAATAGACCATTATCAACCATTATAGGCCCTACCTCTTTGATCACAAAGATTTTTTGAAAATAAATCTAAACTTTGAAATTTCTAATTCCACAGACTGATCACAGGCTTTTCTCATTTGTGAATTGTGCGTAATCATTTTGTCAAGTGGGTCCACGAGCCACGTTTTCGGTCCGAATATATTGAAACGATATTACATCCATTTATAACCTGCATTATGGAAAGCTTAATGTTGTAATTAAATACAAAAAGAAAATTGAAATAAAGAATACGTTCGTCTAATTTGGACTTTTCAATGACAATAATGATGATGTCTATAAAAAGAAATGGAAGAAAGTTGGGGTGGGGACATAGAGACAGAGTGTTTTGAAAGACCTTGAATAAGAATGGACAGAAAAATGACACAACGAGGTAGGATAACTCTACGTACCTTCATTATAAATAAGAATATATTTTCAAAGAAGGTGCAAAGGAAATTTTGATTTCCCGTGGTTTGGTAGTAGCAAGCTTTCTTCTTCTGTGTCTTCTTCTACCAACTCAGCTTCTTCTCACGAAGTGAATAAGAATTAAGTGAAATACTTCTAACACGTTTCTTCGATGTTTCTGATTTGTTGGGAGTGTTTCTTTGTCTTATATACACCATCGCCGCCTTGATAATCTCATTATTGCCGGAAAACTATGAGCTCGAATCTTATTCTGGCTCAGGGAAAATTGCGGATCTGGGACCAAGTTCCCTCTTAATTAAAGCAAATGATTTCCGCTCTCCTCCAATTATGCATGCCAAACGCCATAAATTCTACTGCCCGAAAACACATTTCTGATAGTAAGGGTCCATTCGAATGACGCATTCGATTCTTGGGGATCCCCGGTAAAACTTATTGAAAATAGTATGTGTCAATTCAAAATATATGTTTATCCTAAAGATACGGCATGTTTATTTGGCTAACGGCTATTTAGAGGTCCAGGCCGATACTACACAGTTTCATTGTTTGTTAGAGTAGTCCAAAGTTCGTCTAATTTCGGCCCATTCAGCGCGCACGTGGTGTAGTCGCAATATTTATATACATGTATATATATATTTTTTTAAATCGGACCGGTAAACTACCAATTTTCTTAATTTGAAAAAAAAAAATGTTTAATTTTTTACCAGTTACCTCTGTAAAAGAATGATAGTTAATAAATCGGTGCCGGGTAAAAATGGCAGAGGTAATAATGGCAGAGGTAGAAATGGCAGAAGTAAAAATGGCAGAGGTAAAAATGGCAGAGGTAACAATGGCAGAGGTAATAATGGCAGAGGCAAAATGACAGAGGTAAAGATCATGAGATGCTACATCAACAAGGAAAAGACAAAGCCTTCCCGGTTAATATCAGTCATAATTAATGAAATTGAATGGACTCCTCTCGACGAAATGAGTATTATGAACTGATTAGATATCATATGGATTTTTGTAATCATTTTAGTTCTATACTTTATTGTTGATATGATTAAACTCAAACCATTTTCATGCCAAAATGATTTCAATTAGTGATTGATGAAAGTATTTATCTTGACCAGTTCGTATAAAAGAACGGCACTTCATCCCATACATAACCAACAAATTTGTATGTAAACACCAAGTGCGCTACCATTAACACACTGAAATAGACAACTTTGGAATTTCTTTGAACCACTGGCATAAGATAATAACAGAAAGATAACAAAAAGTTCTGTAATAAAAGCAATTTTTCATATTTCAACATCATAATGGATCTGAATAGATATTGATATGATACGTATATAGTTTAATGTAAATGATAAATACTAGCAACTAGTGTTCAGCTTTTCAGAGCAGTACCTCATTACAGCTAGTCCAAGTTGATGTGAGGTTCATAACCTAGTTTCTATGGTAACGATTACCGAATGAATTTTAAAATGTGTAGCGAATCAGGGATTTAAAATTATACTGAGTTGTTTCTTAGGTACCATTCTATCGACCTGTTTTGAAGGGGAAATTCACCCTGACAAATGGTTTACTGTAAAATTAGCAGAAAAAATCTATTGGTGACGGTTTGCGGAAAGCCAATCAAGGATTAAGAAAGGTATTAGAAATTTGAGTTTTTGATCTGTGACGTCATATATTAGCAGCTGCCCCGTATTTTATGCACCAACATTTTCTGATCAGTGTTTCATGATTGCTAAAAAAATCTTTCAGGTGAAATGCCTATGTTGATATAATGAAGGTACAATAAAAGGCATTTTCATTTTTTTCTCAGAAATTGACATTTCATTTATATTTCTTTATTACACCATATGTGGGAAAGCTGCTCAGAAATGGCGTCACCGTTAAAATGTAAAATTCTAATAGCTTTTTAAATTTCTCATGGACTCCCCACAACCCCCACCAATATCCTTTTAATTATTTTCTATTATTTCTACAATAAACTTTATGTCAGTGTGAATTTCCCCTGTAATGAATTAATAATGATTAATAATAATAATTGGCATTCATTTAGCGTTTTATCAATCTACAACTGTTTAAAAAGCTTCACAATTACTATTACCCAGTCACTGGATTCATAGCATTTAAGCAGCCTTAATAGGTGCACACCTGATAAACCAACCACAATGACGGTTGTTTCCTACCGATACCCAATTAGCAACTGGGTGAGAGTGGCAATATGTGGATTGATGCCTTGCCAAAGGGCGCTAGGCCATGGTGGGATTCGAACACACGACCCTCTGATTACAAGGCGAGAGTCAGAACCGCTACACCACGGCGCTTGAAAGGTAGTATAATTAAGAATAAAACTAAGTATAATACTTGGGATCCGAAGTGTGCTTCAAATTTGAATATTAGAAGAGCGATTTGACTGGAGAAAGCCGTGCATGTAAGTCCAGGAAAAAAATAAGAAATGCCAACTCAAGTGATATCAATTTGGTGTAGATTATCTACAGTATCATATGAAAATGTTACCCTTTCCATTAGTCAAACATTATAATTCAAGTTTTCTTCTCAGAACCTTTCTTCATTAATCTACTGTACATGGAGGGGCTTTGGATTTTTTGGTATGGGGTTTAAGATTGACCATTTATACCTCTGTCATTTTTACCTCAGCCATTTTTACCCCTGCCATTATTACTGCTGTCATTTATACCTCTACCATTTTTACCTTTGCCATTTTTTTCCTCTGCCATTTTTACCTTTGTCATTTTTGCCTTTGCCATTTTTACCTCTGCCATTTTTACCTTTGCTATTATTACCTCTGCCAATTTTACCTTTGCCATTTTTACCTCTGCCATTTTTACACCGAGCCAATAAATCACCTATTTAGATAATACATGTGATGATGTTCGGCTAACACACAAGATAAAGACAGCAAGACCCAAACGTCAAATTATAATATCAGATAATTCATGTATGACCAGAACAAGGTATGCCAGCCGTCTTATTTCGAAAAATAAGTCAACATTTTATGAAAACATTTGGAGACGGGATATCAATCATTACATGAAGTGTTTATACATCCGTAATTTTTCAGCCAAACAATTACAAAAACGATGTGATATTTATCCCCCAGTTTGGTGATATCCCTTCCTAAAATTAGTGGCGAGTAATAGGCATGGACTTATCAATTAGCCAGGGGCCTGTTGCAGAAAGAGTTGCGTTTAAACGCAAGTCAAAAAATCAAGCGCAAGTTCCAAATGCGCGCTGTTGATTGGTTGAAAATCAAGTTGCGCATGATTTTAGAGTTGCGATTGATTGCAACTCTTTCAGCAACGGGACCCAGATCAGATAAAACATCTTGAGAATTGGCTGAGTCGAATGAATATTTATTTGCCTTCCGGCTCCAATTAGGCTAGTGAAGCCTTTATCTTCAAAATCGGTATAATATGGAATAATTTTGCAGAGATGTTCAGTAAAACAAGCCCTTTTTTCATACCTAGAATAGGCATCTAAACGAATCCATGTGTCCGGATTCCAGTAAGAACCGTGGCATCAAAAATTCATATTTGATGCTATACTAGAAGGCTTCCCTGAACTTTGCTACACCTAAAGTCAAACTATCTTATCCAGAGTCCATTTTAAACTTTTTTATCTGTTTAATTGCTAGTTTAACCCTCAAACCCTAAAAATCAAGCGCAGTAATTGAGATTGTATACGCTTATTTAAAGAAATCACAAACCGGGAATTCACTGTTACAATATATCAATAGACAAAAAAAAATAGAAAATGAGAACCTAATTATTTTTTTTGGTAAAGCAAGCACCGCAAATCACATTGATTTTAGTTGAGTTCTACAATAATCTCATGTGTTTTTTTTTTCATTTTAAATTATAGCCTTGGTGAGGAGAGGGGCAGTCTGATTCATTTTATTTTTCTCTGCTTCCTTTTTCTTTCTTCCGATCTCCATCTCTCTATTAGTTCTTCTTCCAGCATGTGCTCTATTTTCTTTTGTTTTTCATCTAGATCTATCATTTATATATTTATATAGTGTTTCGGAGAAAATACATACTGGTGACAGTCGAGATCCTTATTACATGACGTCAAACTTTATCAAAAGAAATTGATTGTCTCATTTCGCGATGACCTTTGAAACCAATCAAGATCAAAGTCAAGTAGGCCTTCCTGAATGAAAGAACTTGAAAGTCCAGAAGTAAACAAACAAATTATACGAAATACAAAGTGTCATTTAGTACGCAGGTAATGCGCAGAAAATAAAAAAAAAAGGTCTTCTTTGATAATCAACGTCACCCAGAGTCACATTGACTTTGATAATTACGATAATTTAGTTTTCTAGGAACAAGGAATACTATGACCATACTTCCCAGTTGAGAAAGTACAACCGTCCATGTGTTAAACCCCCACAGAATGGAGCAGGAGGAGGGACCTAAACAAACATTTCGACTTGCTATTTAAGGTCGCAAAAGAAAGATACATGTTGGGAGCACACGAAATTTACTGAACAATAGCCATATTAAAATTTTAGTTTAAGCAAATCAATCACTTGCGTTGCATTTTCGGAAAAAGAAACGTTATTTTTTTTCATATCTGCAGTTGTATGTATTACAAGATACTTTCATTGCTTCCGAATAATGTGTGTTGCTTTCCTACCTAATTTTGAAAATCAACTAATAAATGATTTAATGATCATGATATTTCTTATTTCAACGTCAGTTTCAACACTTAATAACATTGAAATGCCAAATGTCTTTGACAATTATCATCGTTAAATGTCAAAGTAGTTGAACTCCATGCCATCTGATCACTCACCAATGTTTGTATTGCTTTACTAATGTCCATAATACTGAAAACAAAATTTTAAATTCGAGTCCCCCAGCCCTTGACAATTGTATAATTTCCCTAAACAAAATAAAAACAAAGAAACAGATGTACGTACACTGTTCGTTTTCAATTACAACAATTTAATTGCAGAGCATCCCAAGTCCAATTTACCCCAAAAATGACACATTATTCAGACTTTTTTAGGAAAACTATTGCAAGGTAATTATAACAATACCGACATTTATTCATCAAATGCCTGTTTTCTGTTGGTTTATTTTGTTGTCACTTCCTCCCTTGAAACCGAAAACACCCCTCCCCGAACAGTTCGTCATATTTGATAAGGATTACCGTCATGGTTGTTAATTAAAAGCTAAGACTAGTCTACAGTCACGGACTTTTTTTCGCAGTTTACATTTTGCATAATGCGGATTCTGAAGTAGTTAGACTACACTGTGTCTGCATTCCTCTACCAAAGTATATGCCACATAGACCCTTATTCTGAACTCGGGTTTAAATCAAACCCTGGTTTAATGTTGTGGTTTTAACTATGGAAAGCCTATTGGGGCACAAATCCCTAACAATACACATTAAATTTGTTAATTCATATGACACCGAAATTGTTTATCGTGGTGTGGGAATGGTGATAACTGATGTATTTGTCATCATTATGAAAGCAACAGAAAATATTAAACATAAGATATTATACAGTATAAACATAATCTGTAATTTTTGACTCCTCAAAACTTTAGCACAGAGTTAGACCCTGGTTTAAATTAAACCCGACTTCAGAATACGGGCCACAGAGAGATTGGCTTGTGACGGTCTGCTGCGTTCGCGGAGCAGAGATGGTGCGAGTGTGGCCACACCCTTTCGAAACACCGAGGGTGCTTTTCTCTAAAGGATGAGTTAAGGGAGGGGATTCAAATCAACGCACCTTTTCGAGAAAACCGGATAGCTTTTCACGAAAGGCTATGCTGAGTAGTCCCCTTTGTCCCTTTTTTGTGTGTCTGTGTAAGTTTGTTGGAGGGTATGGAGATCTAAGTAAGTTGTTGGTGTGTGGAGGTGTCTGTGGGTGACTTTGTGTCTGTTTGTGTATGTGTACGAACCTAACTGAGGAAGGAAAACACGCAGATTTTTTTGTGAACGCAGACGATCATCACCAGCCGAGAGATTGGCGTGTAATATGTACTCTAGATATAGTATACATGCAGGTTAAAGCGTCAGATATTAGTCAGTGCTTGCAGGCTAAGTGACGATCGCATCTAGTAGATCAATGGACCCCCCCCCCCCCACGTAATCAGTTGTCAATGATCAGTGGATACATGAACGATAGGTAGTGTTGATTCTCTAAAAAATGATTTTTTTTTTTACGATTTAGGATAATTGAGATTGTACAACGCCTACTTAGCTTGTTGTACGCAATCAAATGGGAGGCTGAATGTCACACATTCGTACCGTTGCACACAAGACGTACCATCCAAAATGTACCATTGCACGGCTTTAGGAGGTGACGTCACAATGCGATTTCATTGAATAAGGTAACAATGCGCGTACAGCCCGCTGGCTAAATGCACAATGCTGTCCAAGATCATGTGCACTTGTGGGCCCGGCTTGTGGGATTTTGCTTTTTGCTTTCAATATTTTTGCTCCCTTTTCATAGATTACTGGAGGGAAAAACTCTTTGTGTTTTTTCATATTTTCGCTAGATTCCGAGGCGTTGTACAACACAAATAGCGAATATTCTTATTCGTGCAATGGTGCGAGATTTCGCATTCGGTGAAAGAAAGAAACGCTCTATTCAACTCGGCTAACGCCTCGTTGAATAGAGCATCTTTCTTTCACCTCATGCGAAATCTCGCACCATCGCACTCATGCCTATTCGCTATTTGTATACTAACATCCACTCCACACGAACACATCCTTACACACCCACACACACCCCCCACGCACACACACACGCACACCCTCCCATGAACCTTCAAACATGCAATATATGGGACGAGGTGTTGTTAACTTAATATGGGATACTTGAACCATGTGAAAATGGTGACAATTCAAGTCAGAAAAAATCGATCGCCTGCACACAAAGTGCGCAAAAGAATGAGACATGTCACAACGATGGATAAGCAATCATACACATTTATTTCATAATTGTTAGAGGGTAATGTTATATAAATTTGTTAAAAAGAGAGAGGGTAGAATAGAAGCACCTTTGATAGGGTCGATCATGAATAGTTTATTAAAGCAAATCCATCAAAAGTCAACGACTTTACGATCTTTCTCCTGTTTTGTAAAGTAATAACTCGGATTTTTAAAATGAGTTGAAACTCTTTTTCTCCCCCAACGAAGATTCCAGTAGGACAAAGCCTTTCAAATTAGATTTTACAAATAGAGCATTAATTCTAATTTTGATCGAAACGAGGATACCGTCCGACCCATCTGACCACAATATACCTCTTGAGAAACAAATTAGGAGAAATAACTTTTAACAATGTTCCCGTTTATATTATTACCCTTTAAAATGTATGTGGTTCACTGAAAATAGGAAGAAGATTATCATTAGCAATATCCCCACATAGTGGGTACGTTATATTTTCAATTGTCATTACTTGACATATTTTGTTTAAACATGACCTTATGAAGGCTACATACATTAGGATCTTCCAAATGAAGCATCAAATTATGATATTGAATGTGCATGATGATATCATACAGATAACATAAAATGGTATTTCATTTATATCATGATAATAAATAATATGGATAAACATAATGGTTACAAACTTGCAAAATTCTAGCACAAACTATTAGATTTCGATAATTTCAAAGAGTTAAAAAGCATATCGTGTGAAAGTAAAACTAGGTTTGCCTCAAATCAATAGTATGAGTTTTGATTTACAAGTCCATTAGAGGACTGCTTCGTAAGTTCGTCATGTAATAGTGGAATGGGGCACAAGCACCATTGGCGGAAGGTGATATTGTGGGAAGTCCATTTTGTCGTGATGAGCAAACTGATATGCCAGAGGACGTTAAGAGAGCATGGGCCACCAGTGTTTCGTTGTGTATCACTCCTCCGAGTTTGTATGTCATGCACACATTAAAAAATAAAATTATGACGCTATACATGTACGTAGCAGTCCTCTAGTGAACCTCGAAATCGGAAATTGTACAATGATAACAACAACATAAGTCCGATAGGTAACCATTATCGAATTTGATTTTTAAGTTTTAGATCTGTATTATGAAACAGGTACTGAGTATGCGTTGCGCCCCGTAGCATAAAACCTTGCTCTATAGTATAGAATTTTATTATTCTTAAAAACTAGATGGCATTGATTATGATTATGGTCATTCATATAAATGAAGCAAATATATATTTAGTCGCTGAATGAAATATCAACAGGGGGCCTGGAGGGCGGTTTAATTAGGCTATCCTCTGGCGCATGCATGTGCAAGCCACCGGAATGGCCAGGGTCTGTTCCTCGTACCTGAACATCCCACGGGCGCACTCGGTTTTCTTTAGCACCCTGATGTTCCTCATGACTGGGGTGCACTTGAGTGCGGGGTTTGGAAGGTGGGTGTAAGGGTCGAGGCATCCCCTGCACTGGCACTGGGCCACCTGCAACGCCATCGGGATGCGGTCCGAGTCGAAGCACTCCACGTATGTCCATGGGCACTGTACGTCCTCGTTGACTACCTCAGTGCTGCCAGGAGCGGAACCCGATGGGCAAGAAGAGTTGCTCGGGAACCCGGCGTAGGTGGAGTTAGAGCAGGTATCCGACTGGCTCCGTCCAATGTCTTCCGGTGAAAGAGAGAAGGACCTGACGGCGAATGCAGCTTTGTTGGGGTACAGGTCCGCACGAGGAAGAGAATGGTTGGAGACACATGTCGAAGGCACTGGGTTGCAGTAGCTGGCAGCGATAAGAGCCAAGAGAAAGATTGCGGTCACGACGTTCTGTAATGTAAAGAGAAATAGGATAATATAATTAAGGTAATGATTACATTTAGATTTTCGCTCAGAACTTATTCAAGACCAACTTCATGAATTTGAAATCGGGTAAGCAAAAAGCAGAAGAGGTCATAACATCTGCATGAACAAGGCGAAACATTGATCAATTTAATTAACATAACATAATTATACCCAACGAATACACAAATTTTTACAGCAAAGTTCCATTTGTCAATACTGATTTAGAATGGACACGATATTCAAAACACATGATTCCATAACAGTTGGAAATTCATTGTTGGGCAGTATTCCTTAGAAAGCACCAGAGTGCTTCTAAAGGGCTGTTTTTTTTATATTATTTTGTTTTGATGTGAAATGAGGCAAGTGCATTAAAACCATCAAAATTGAGAATGTTGTGTTCACATATTGAAAGTGCCCTTCTTATATTGTTTTCAGATTCTCATTTAATGATTTATGTGGAAAATGAAAGCCATATAGTCTCAATCCGACTGACAACCATACTGAAGGAGAAATAGACAAACAGTGTAGGCTGGATATCATATTTACCTGGAACATGATTCTATGTTTCTTGCAGTCGATGTCTGTACTGTCGTAATGCCGAATAATGCAGTATCTGAATTACTTCGCTGTTACAGTGGTGATATAGGCCAATAGTATATAGATTTCAATCTCAGATTCCACTTCTGTTTCGGAGGAATGATTGTTGATTTCCTCTCGAAATGCCACCACTTTATACCATTTTTGACGGATCTAAACCACATCATATAAATAATAAGGTGAACAAAACGAATTTTCTCTTTTGTTGATTTCATTTGTGTCCAGTGATAGAAATAGATTGACGAATAAATCATAAGTCTATAATCAGATGATTACCCTGCTTTGATTTCTTCTCAACATAAAATAAACAATATTAATCTATAGATAGATTTCCAAAGTCCCTTTTTTAGATATCATGACCATTTTGATTTCCCGACGAAGGGAAATTGTACATTTTTTTTATAGAAAATATGTATAATAGAAATCAATGTAATTTCAATCCAATTCATAGAATTAATATCCCATTGTAGTCAGGCTAATAGCGATGTAATACTGTATTGTCTCAACTGGGACAGGACAACCGCTTTAATTAGTTTTGTTTTCCCTACTATATAGCAATATGATTCACAAGAATAATTGAATTCTAAAATTCGTTTTTACCGTAGGCATGGTAGGAAAAAAATAGCCACATGATTCTACAATGGTCATGAACTTCCGCTTTTCCGTTTTGGAAAACATAGCCTATGCAGTTGGCATAATGATTCGATTCCCTGTTCCCTTCCCTTTGGTTGCGTAATAATGATTTTTTATATTGATTGATTTGGTATTATTTCGCATTCTAAGAACTTTGCAATCGGTCAAATGTCAATCACGTGATGAAGATGGATTTCCCCCAATCTTTTTTAGGTGATAGAACGTTAATACTTCGCTGATCCCTTCAGTCAACATCGTCACGTCGGTGAGGTCGCGTTATGAAAGACGTTGGGTACGCGCGAAATAAATGTGCATTCCTTTAGTCGGTGATGCCATCAGTCGGCGATTTTTATTTTTTTTTATTTTTTTTTTACTGGGGGTACTGGTATAAATTTGAAAATCAAAACTCAAATCAATACAAAATGGAAGTGAAATAAGTCACATGAAATTGCCCCCCCCCCAAAAAAAAAAAAAAGGTTGGGGGTTCACTACAAATAAAGGTAATTTTAGTTACATTTTTCAATATTTACACATCTTCCAGAATACCTGGAAGTGCTGCCTAAGGAGAATGATACACGCAGCACTCCCAAGGAAATTACTGGGGTGCTTCAGCATCCCCGCTTACCAGGGCCATGTCTGTAGGTTTGTTGGCTGTTCGACTAGTATCAATTACCATCAAACGCAAAACTTAGGATCTGATTAAGTTTACGATTTATCACGAATATGGTTACTATCCATGACAACAGCCATGATTTCCAATTATAGAAAAATTATTCATCTCAGGAAAAAAAAAACGTTGCTACAAGTGTCAGAGCTCGGGATATTTAACAAGCATCCTGCCTTCTCTACTCGTATGATCCACGGGGCATTAAGGTTTTAGTCCACACTTAGTCGAAGCAATACCCGGTGAAGGCCGAAGGGCGGAAATACACTAGTGCTCAATTCCGATAAGCGTCCAAACCACTTCGGCTGGATTTCCAAGTTGTTCCATTCTCTTCCTGACTTAGCACGCAGGGAAGTTTAAAAGTTCGATTTTGACTTCAAGATAATTCTTGAGACCCATGTGTTGGTTATGCATCACTTTCCCCTCTCGGGAGTGTTACTTTGGTGATTAAAGTAGATTCATTCGGATCAGAATGACGCATATTGATTTAATAGGAAAGAGTTTGAATGGTTCTTGGGCGATCGTTCCGTAGCTTACAGATTCTTTTCCTAGGCTAGTTGGTGCCACGTTACGCTGTAACTCGAAGATGCTTCCTTGATATCTCCAATTTGAAATGAATATGTAGTAATACATTACAAAATGACAACCTTGATCTGCACGTCTTGAGAAGACATCGATAACCATTTGTACGACCGTTTCTTCGCTCCTGTCTTATTTGGGGAATAGATGAACTGAAGTAGATATAACATGGTATTGTGTATCGTTGGGATATTGACCATCCTTGGAGCTACCGCACGAGCTATCGGTAAGTTACTTTGACCTAGTTGTACCACATGAACATCACACACATTTTTTTCAACACGTTGGTATGCAAGAAGCTTTATTTCATGCAAGATAAAGGGGCAATGTTGGTAACAAAAAAAAATTGCCTTGGTCAAGGACCATACCGGAAAGCGAACACGTGGCATTCATGGTGCGGTAGGGTGCCTTAGACCACTCGGCCACGGCACCTCGCCATCGGCGAACTGATCTACTCGATCAAGCCATATCAAGATATTTTTGGTCACTCTTGAGAACCTAATCGGAATCGATCTACCATAATGTACCGTGGCCGAGTGGTCTTAGGCACCTGGCTATACATGTAAAAGTCCGGGGTTCGATCCCCTGCCGCGGCAGCTATGCCCGTGAGCAAGGCATTTAATCTACAATGCTTTTTTTATCCTGCTTTCAAATATATAGAAATGCTGTATGCATTATTGGTAACAATGTGTGAACTTGTTTAAAAAAATAATAATAATCGGTATTAGTCTTCCTTTGTGTGACTGTCACACCAACGACATGCAGTGACTCCAAATCGATCAACGACATGCTATGTAATATTATGCAATACCCAGTTGATTAGTCTGGAGGCAGTTTTCATTGTGACTGTAGAAAGATATTGGAGGTTTGAGCCCAGTTTCATAAAACTTGTTAAAACAACAGTTATTAAATATTGAAATCATTTAATGAAAGAAATCGTTATAGAAATCGCGCATTTCTTTATAATGTAACATTTTTTTTTTGTGAAACGACACCCAGTGTTACCGATCACCCCTATCAATTACGGTAGCTAGAACCTGATCACCTTGCTGCTGATCGTATCCCCCCCCCCCTCCTTGTCCGTCGTCTACATATATATATGTGTGTGTGTGTGCGTACATGTACAGCAGCTTTGGCAACTCTTTTTTATTTAAATATTTTGTGAAAGAAATGGATAAAGAGAATAGTAGGCGTAGAATTTATATATGTATATATATAAGGAAGGTATTCGTCCCTTTTCATATTCAAAAATTTTTATTTAAAAAATGCTTGAACTTTTTAAGCATTAATACCTCATTTTCTAATTTTAACACTCATATATTATATAGGTCAACTGGTTATCTCTTAAACAATCTGGCTATATGTTTTTCTTTAATTTATATTGTTGTAATGAAAAGTTCAATCATATAAAAAGGGAAGCTTACAGTATATTCTTTCGATTTTCTTTTCGGTACCTCCATATATTCTAACTCGAGGAATCTTGATATTAAAGGTCAAGTCCACCTCAGAAAAAAATGTTGACTTGAATCAATAGAGTAAAATCAGACAAGCACAATGCTCAAAATTTGATCCAAATCGGATGTAAACTAAGAAAGTTATGACATTTCAAAGTTTCGCTTATTTTTAACAAAATTTTTGTATGAACGAGCCAGTTACATCCAAATAAGAGAGTCGATGATGTCACTCACTCACTATTTCTTTTGTTGTTTATTGTTTGAATTATACAATATTTCAATTTTTACGAATTTGACGATTAGGACCGGCATCCTTGCCTGAAGCACAAAATGTTAAAATAATGGAATTCCACGTGTTCAGGGAGGAATGAACTTCATTTCACATGACAACGACGAAAAAAATCAAAATATTTCATATTTCATATTTCATGTAATAAAATACAAAAGAAATAGTGAGTGAGTGATGTCATCAGTTCCTCATTTGCATACCGACCGAGATGTGCATATCACTGTTTTGTGAAATGAAGCGAAACTTCAAAATGCCATAACTTTCTTATTTTACATCCGATTTTGATGAAATTTTCAGTGTTATGCTTGTTGAATTTTTCTCTTTTTATTCAAATCAAGTTTTTGTTGGGGTGGACTTGTCCTAAAGTTTATGTTTACATATGATTTTGTTAGGTTTATAATTGTATTCGTTGAAACATTTCAACGGCACATAAGGCATTTTGAACCACGTCCCGAACACTTACCCCTTTTCCTCATATAGGCCTACGTACATGTAGTACTGAGTAGATAATCCATACATTAGGAAATATTAAATTTACCAATCATAATATAGACAAGTCGTCGGTGACCTATATTCAGATTTAGAAATGAGCTTCTGGTTTTAATTGGGAAAGTGCCAACGTTGATATTGGGACCTCAAGTAACGTGTCATGCAAGTGTCGTACGCATATTATGTCAATCCCATGCATGCGCCCATATGCGTTTTTCTGTGTTAGTATATGCTATGGTTTTCCAACAGTTCTCGTCACCTGAAATACTAGAATCGAATCAACATGAAAATTCACCTAGATTTCAAGGGATTACACAGTGTGTGTTTTTGTGTGTGTGTGAATTTTACCCTTGATCACGATCATGACACGAAGTTTACTTTTAACTAAATGCTTACACTTTAATTTGCTGTGGCTCATAACGCCACTAAAAGTTAATATTGGTTTAAGAATTATATAATAATAATAATAATATAGGGTATTTATATTGCGCACATATCCACCGTGTTAGGTGCTAAAGGCGCTCCTATATTACCCGGCTAAGCTAGGCGTTCATAGCGCACACAGCTTTTCAAGGAATTACTTCCTACCGGTACCCATTTACCTCACCTGGGTTGAGTGCAGTGCATTGTTTCTTCAGTTTCTTGCCGAAGGAAATTACGCCATGGCTGGGAGTCCGAAGACTAATCCACTGGGCAACAACTTTCCACGCCGTATATCATATGCATCAATCGATAAGCTCTCTAGCACATTATCCTCCAAAGTATAGTTTCTTTAATTTTCGGTGTGATCGAATTTTAAATGTCCCGATCGAACAATCAGAACGTTATACTTTTTATGAAAATTTATAAAACTGCATTCATGATAGACTCAAAAGATATTTAGAAAAATAATATATCCAGCTCATTTTCCTTTTCTTTCTTTTTCTTTATCTCTTTCTCCTCCTTATCTCTTACTCTTCTTGCTTGTGGCATTTTTTTGTTGGGGGGGAGTTCAGTCCGTGCTACTTATCAGCATGATACGTGAGTCATATGTTATGATCGTCATTTATATACCGCTACAATGAGCAGTTGGTGGACCTTCTCGAGACAATGTGGATTAAAAGTTTGAACCTGGCGAAATTTGTCAAACATCCATGGCCATCCACCCGTCTAAATCGAGAAGGATTACGATAATAGGTTCAAAAACGCTAGAATATAATACAGGTAGTCATCAATATATCAGTGAACTCATTAGAAGAAAATTTCATTAAAAATGTTTATCTTTTAGCAACCTTGGAGTAATTAAAAAAAGATCCATGACTTTGGCCATTCTCGCTGGTCACTTTTACATTTCATGAGCCATTTAATTTCTATATACTCTTGATTTTAATAATTTATTTAATTTATTTATTTATAAAATAGCTATATACACAAATCATGAACTGTTCAAAGGGACATATCAAAAATGATAAAGTACATCAAATACCAGAGCTGATTGACACAGACTGTCGAAAACAAAACAAGTGGAGGAAGGCAAAGACATCCTTATTTAGGTGAGAAAATGTACTTGTCGAAGATCTAAGCTGGTGCAGAGGCTGGTCCTGGATTTTTTTAATAAAAAACTTTGTATGAATCATTCATATATGCATTTATACAGAAGAAAAAGAACAAAGGGCATATTTTTTGAAACTCGATTGATCTGCCATGAATTCAGTTAGACAGAATCATGCACAGATTGAAATAAATTGCCTGACTTATCATGAATATTATCAATATTTTACAGGAAGCTTAAAATGGCAAGACTTGCGTGGTGATGTGGCCTTGTGCGTTTCATTTTATTCCAGGTTTCACAATGTCCTTGAAATGTGAGGGATCTAGATTTGAATACGTTTAAAAAACAACTTTATAGACCAGGAAATGTTTAATTTATTATAATTCAATTTTACAAGAAATATCATTTCTTCTACAATTAAATTAAACGGCCTTAAATTTACAATTTTTGAACAGTCATTTTATTTTGTATGCTATGAACTATGTTGTCCTTCTCTTGCTCTTAAATCATGCCTTTGAATAATAATCTTATTTGTCACAAAAACCACCAGCTCACACCCAAAGAAAATAAATCAACATAATAAACCCCCCCCCCAAAAAAAGAAAATAGTAATAATAATAATAATGATAAATAAATAAATTAATTAATAAATAAATTAATTAATTAATTAATTAAATAAATAATTAAATAAAATATCGAGTTTAAAGTTGGATATTTTCTTTAAAAATTACAATCAATAAATGATTTATATTACATAAAGATAAATTCAATTAAATAAAAATGGGTTTTCCCTTTCATCATTTTGGCTGGATTTAATAAGTACCGGATTTTAAATCACTGCCTGAATCACATCTTCGGCTGGTTACTTAGTCACACTCACCCTTACTGCAACAGGTTCAAGTTGCCATTTATGCTGTAAGCATCGCACCGTTAATCTTCTGCGGCCTCCAGCGAATAAAAATAGATCCTAACCAGAGTCATCGGCTTACTATCCCCTTTTCATTTACTGTTTATGTTTATTTTTTGGTAAGGGGCAGATTTTTGTTTCTGTTTCGTCATCATTTAATTGATTATGAAAGCATAATGAGGAAGGGGTCGTCGTTTTGGATATGCTTGCAATTGGCATTCAGCGGAGCACCGTCCCAGTTTAGATTTTAAAGTCGAAACTCATTTATTTGATTACAGACAGATACAGAGTTGTACGAGTAAATTATTACAATCAATATTGTTAGATGCTAAGTAAGTCCTTTTTCGAAAGTTCGATATTGCAAATATTGAGAGGTATATGTTATGCAACATGTTGAAAGATTGGTTATTGAAACTGACCATGGATGTTTCTAGCAGGAAAATTAACATACTTGCTTAATGATTGGACTATGGAAAAATCATCAAAAGTTTCGCGGTTCGTGTATTTGCATGGTAAGTTAGATCTACTGAAAGTCGCACGAAATTCAGCATTAAAAAAGAACAATTTCTAGATCATCTTGTGAATGTCTTTTGTCGGTTTCACTCCTCGCCTTCTTAAATTTGAAAATAGGCATAATGATCAATCTCTCTTCTGGAAAAATTGCATTCCCAAATTCGATATTTCTAAGCTAAAATTTAGATCACGTCCCTCTATATGTTTTTGTTTTTTTATGGCTGTTTCATTGACGGTTAATTTCTATAACCATGATACAGAGGCTCTTTCTTTCAAAATCATTTCAGATGTCCGGCTTGTCAACGGGTCTGCTCCGAACGAAGGACGGGTCGAAATCCGGCACACGGGTTCTTCCGATTGGTCAACAGTTTGCGGGACATACTGGGATATAATTGACGTCATAGTCACGTGTCGACAGCTCGGCTTCCCAGGGGCCCATGCGTCTCTCAAGCGGTCGGAGTTCGGTCGAGGGAGAGGACGGATATCAAGGACACTGCTCTTTTGTCGGGGTGGTAGGTAAAACCTCCGGATATAATTTGTTCAGGTCGCTACTCATCGTAAATGATATAACTGGTTATTTGTTTTGTATTTCAGAGAAACAGACTGGAATGTACATGATATTAATTTCATTTCAAGTGATTTCAGTTTTGCAATACTTTGATATCAATATTTCTATACTAGTTGGATTTAGATAATCATATGCCGGAAAATGATAAATAAAAGTAAAGAAACAATAACAATAAATCAAAAAATGAATTCAAGAAAAATTCGTTGCCACTGCACCATTACCACAACAAGACTACCTGATCACCTTTACAAGTCAGAGACGACCTATATGTATTCTCAATTTTATCACAAGGAAAATAAGAGCCACATGACGGATAACGCTCTATTTTTTTTCTTTGTTTTTTTTCTCACTTTCCTATATTCCCCTTTCTTATTGTGTCACTTTTTACTTTACTTTAAATATACATATATACTACATGTATATAGGGCTCGGTCGCCTCTGTCCTTGTCAAGCTTGCAGCGCCGCTTAACTTCTTACTATTTATGACATTACAAAGAAGATAGAAAGTAAAATCG
This sequence comes from Lytechinus variegatus, assembly GCF_018143015.1. NCBI lineage: Eukaryota > Metazoa > Echinodermata > Echinoidea > Temnopleuroida > Toxopneustidae > Lytechinus > Lytechinus variegatus. The sequence goes on from NC_054756.1 coordinate 22,131,381, forward strand.
CTTTTTGAATGCGATGTATATGAGCCAGCACGTGTTTTTTGTTTTCTTTAATAAAATTTGATATATAGATTTGTTTTTTAAGTTGACTTATTTGTCATGTTTGTTATAGGAGAGCCTAGTTTGAACGCGTGCTCGAAGTCAACATCACTGGTATGCAGAGATGGCCTTACGGCTGGTGCTGTTTGCCAAGGTATGGTCCATGTTAACACAATCTTCGTAATCATCGTCCTCATCATTAATATCATAATCCTTACCATCACAATCATTATTAAAATCAGCATTGTTGTCCGCATCATCCCCATTGCCAATCCCATCCTCGTCATCAACGTCATAATCATATATTTTATTAACATCATCAACAAAAAGTAATCGTCATCATCATTATCATAATCATCAACAATATCATCAACAACATATCAGATAATGATGAAAGTTTCCAAGTTTTAATTGTTCGATTTTACTATGTCAGAATCGTTAATAGTAAAAGTAGTTACCCAAAGGGTCCAATTAATTTCTTTACCCTAACTTACCGAATTTAATGTTGTTTTAAAGTCTCAAAATATTTCGAGCGCCTTTAAAATATATAAAATTTACGCTTGAATAAACAAAATTACTAAGCAATACCAGCTCAAATACAATTACGGCAATTTCCCTGAAGCATGGGGGTATTATTTTACTTAATAACGATAATCTCTGTTCGAATATTTTACTTGATAGATAAATACGCTTTAATGCTGGTTTGGAAAATAGACGCAAAATTTGGCTCAATATGATACATCCGATATTGATATAACACATTCTGTCATCACAACAGTATCTCGGGTTATATCATAAATTGACTATTTCAGCAAGCTACCGGGATGATAGTTTCCTCTTCCGTGGACGAGTGATGCGTTATTAAGTTGTCTGTCACAATAGCAGGATATAATTTATATATCAATTGCAGATGTGTGGCAAAGAATGGTCTTGTACTGCCTTTTTGTTTAATCCGGCTCCACTTGTTCTATTTCGTTTGAACCATTTTTATGATTTAATTATCTGTCTATTTATTTATTTCAATACCATTATTTTGCAATCGAAATAACTTTGGTCAATTACATTCATTTATCTACTGGTATGTTGACTTATGTAATTATTAATAAATTAATTTATCGATTAATGTATTCGTCTATGTATATTCATTTATTTTTAGTAACTACCTGTTTCATGTCTTCTTCATTTTAATTGATGTTATTATTTTTTTATCTATTTATATATATATTACATTCCACTTCTTTGAATTTTTAAGAACTGACAAATTAAAAAAATAGTCCTCTGAAATGGAAATATTGAAATGTAGCGTATCTAAAAATGGAAACATGACGTCAATATGAGTTAACATCCCGTTACCCGCAGCATGACCTCATGCTGCAGCCTCGAAATAGTCATTCCCAGAACTATTTCTGTTCAACAACATGAGCAAGAATTTTGCAATTCGGAACTGTGCTCTGTGTATCAAATTTGAACGAAAATCAGCCATTGTAGAATATTATTTTGATTAATCTTCAGGATTAGCTTTTGATCAGCAGTATTTTCGGGACAGCGTAATTCCGTGAGGATTTTCTAAAGATTATCTGTGTGATAATGTTGGTTCGTTGATCACTACTCCTTGAATATGGAATAGAGTGGTGTGGTCCTTTAAAGGGGTAGTTCATCTTGACAAAAAGGTTGTTTAAAAAAATAGTACAGAAAAAAAATGATGTTGAAGTTTGAGGAAAATCCACCAAAGAGTAGAGTGGTCCTTTAAAGGGGTAGTTCACCCTGACAAAAGTGTTATTTTTAAAACAAAATAGCACAGAAAAAAAATGGTATTGAAGTCTGAGGAAAATCCACCAAAGAATAGAGTGGTCCTTTAAAGGGGTAGTTCACCCTGACAAAAAGGTTAGTTTTAAAACAAAATAGCACAGAAAAGAAAATGGTGTTGAAGTTTGAGGAAAATCCATCAAAGAATATACAAACCATAAGAATTCTAATTACTTGATGTGTTTCGTCCTATGAGAGCAATTTTCGTACATATCGTATGGAAAAAAATCAATAAACAAGTCATTTTCTCAGAAAATGCAAAATGCTATTATTGTACTTTCATTATATCTAAACGCAAATCATTCTGCCCCTAAAAAGAAAAGACAAAATCAATCATCACGAACCATCAAAAATGACATATATATGCCATAATATAAGGGTTAGCTGCTCCCTTATGACGACACAAATAAAAATAAAAACTTCAAATTCCATTAGCTTTCTCAATCTCTAATGGATTTTCTCACAATCTTTACCAATATGCTTAAAGAGAAATACCAGTAGTTGCAGTAAACACTGATTTCATGAGAAAGTCTGTAAAACCAGGCTTAATTGTCAGTATATCATCGAGGATCTAGATCTGGTACAGTTACATAAACTGAACTTTGTGAAATCTTAAAATCTACACTGGAAAATGTTCACACTGAAAATCACCAACATAGATGAGCGCACGTGGGACAGTGTATTATCATTGCTCTGAATGTCGGCCCGACGCTTGACCCGAATCCTGGGGCGGTATTCTGAACATTGTCTTATCTCCATATTTTATCTTATCTCAGAGATATGACAAAATCGGTATTCTGGTGGATGTCATAACTTTTGTCACAAAAATTGTCATAAATTTTGTCTTATCTCTTCGGGCGCGCAACAAAAATACGCGGCTTTGATGCGCGTAATCCTTTTATACAAGCAAAAGATATGACAAAAGTAATGACAGGGGGTAGCAGTCATAAATTTTGTCATATCTTTTAGTACCAAATATCCCGATACCCTGCCGACTGAATGTCAAGCATATAACGATATCATTTAGATTAGATTGTGGCATAAGTTTCACTCATCATCCACGACAATTTTTAGAATTATTTTGTCATGCTACAATTAGTTAGGCCCTACATATTAATTTCTCCTTTTTTTCTCTGTTTTCCTTATTTTTCTACTTCTCCTCTAAAATCCTTCACAGCTCCCTGTCTCTCTTTGTAATTCAGCGCATCAATATTCGCGTAGTTGCGCGATGCCAGAAACAGAATAGGGGATATCCCCTACCTGTCACGGGGCATTCCTATTGGCTAGAAGGGCTCCCACTGGGAACTAACGATGATTTTGATTGGATTGCTTCCGAAAAGATGGGCGGGAACTTTGAGAGATATGACAGGGAAAAGACAATGTTCAGAATACCGATTTGTGACAATCATAGCGGTGTCACATCTCGGAGAGAAATGACAAAATTTATGACAAAAGTTATGACAGAGTTACAGAATACCACCCCTGTGCTTATTTGCTAATTTCTCAGCAATTACACAATTTCTTCCAGAATCCTTTGGCACATATTTCTTATTTATACAAACCGACACTTTGGTGGTCATTTCATTGGATTCTGTACGAACTCATTTTGATATCGTTACCAAAACTGGAATTTACCTTTAATTGTGTATGTGCTATTTTGATAACTAATTCTTAGTCAGGGTGAACTTTCCCTTTAACAGGTCGCAGGGTGAATCACTACCCCTGTGAATCTGGATGTTTCCTCTAACCTAATAAATTGACACTGACATGGTTTTTACTGGTTTACTGTTTGTATTGTGTCTGGATCATTGGTGAGAGGGTTGTTAGGGGTGGGGTACAGATAAATCCCCGCCCCTCCTCAAAAAGAAAATAGAAATGGTATGACAATGATAAAAATGAGATATGAGGTGAATCAATCAGAAAAGAAAAAAACAAACATAATAAAATAGGCACTGATAACAAGAATAACAATACAAAGAATTAAATTAACAACAGCGACTACATCAATAATCATGATTATAAAGGGGTGATTCGTTTACACCCCCCCCCCCCCCCTCTTCCCCACCTTCATAAAAAGTATGTTAAAATGGCGTGCTAGAATGGGAATTAATGAGCTCTCAGTGGATACCAGAGACCGACCAAGGGGGGGGGGGGGGTAGGGGGTAACAATGTAAGATAATAGCCCCACTCCTGCAATTATGCATTTAATTTTTATATATATGCTATTAGGTATTTATCATTCAATAAGGTTTATTAGTACGCTGATTGGTGTTTGTCAGCTTGAATTAAGATGAAGATATAATATAACAATCATATTATGATTATAAGCATGGCCCATATCTGTGTTGAGAACTAGTGTTAAAATTTGCAGAGGCTGTGAATTGGTTATTGTAATTTTTTGTTTACTTCTTGTTTTTCTGAAAGGACAAGTCCACCCCGACAAACAATTGATTTGAATAAAAATAGAAAAATTCAACAAGCAAAACACTAAAAATGTCATCAAAATCGTATGTAAAATAAGAAAGATATGGCATTTTAAAGTTTTGCTGAATTTCACAAAACAGTTATACGCACACCATGGTGGGTATGCAAATAAAGAGACTGATAACGTTAGTCATTCACTATTCAATTTGTATTTTATCATATGAATTAGGGAATATGTCCGAATATAATAGATATGAAACAAATATGTACGATTTTGCAAGGTATTCTGAACATACACAACACAACATAAAGAAATTACACATTATGTCAATACTGAATTACATGTTATCATTTAATGGACAATTATGATTATTGGAAAGCTTTGCATTCACTCATTAATTGCGTAAATTAAAAAGAGTCCATTTGACATTCTCGTATAAAAAGGATACTGGGCAAAGAAAAATGAAGGATGGTATTTTTTTAATCGTTGTTATCATCGACAAAAAAAGCATCATTATCACAAGAAATCAATTTACATGTATATACCGGCTCGATTTAAGACATTAATACGATTTACATACTTTCATTCACCATCACAGAACCGGGGTATCTTGGTTGCTATGGAGACAAGACCCACTCCCGAGCACTTGCGGACGTGGTCCACATCAGCAAGAACATGACGGTAATGCTTTGCGTGCATTATTGTCATGCCCGCGGTTATCCGTATGCGGGATTGGAATACGGCGAGGAATGTTACTGTGGCGCCCTTGGGTCAAATTACGCCATCTACGGCCGGTATTGGGATTCGGCCTGCCAGCATCCGTGCAGTGGGTACGGCAACGAGAGATGTGGAGGTATAGGCCGGATTGCAGTTTATAATAGTGAGTAATTTACCGACTAACTTGGCATCGCCCTTTTTACGTCATAGCATATTAAGTACATGCATCTATTTCATGAAGGAATTGTACACTCTATAAATATAAAAGTGCTCTATTTACACTTTTGTCATGTTTGTGAGGATTTGTAGAGTACATGCACTTCACGACCCTATTGCATAAACAGTTGCTAAGATAGCAAATCTTGCTGGAATATCACCTTTCTTTGGATAAACCAATATGAAAAGCACTATTCTCACGGGTGTCATGGTAGTGAAATTCCAGCAAGACGTGCTATCATAGCAACGTTGTTTTTTTTTGTCGCTGAATATGATTTAGGGCCTAGTATTACACGTAATGCTAAAAACGGCACATGACGTGGTGTCACTATGAGTTCTTCTGAGTCCTGCATTAACAATTAATGTTATAGGATAAATGGCCAATGTCTTGTTACAACATAGGAGACTAAACAGTATTTGAAATTAAAACTGGATGATGAGCTGTGATTGCTTTATTACGGAGGAGTAAGTCTCCAGGAATACCTTTTCACTCAGAGAACACACGCATTCGGTGAACGGTTGACCATGTGCGAATTAAAGGAAACCATGTTGTTTCTGTCAATAATTCTCAATTCTTCTTCATTTTTAATACAATAATTATCAGTTTGAGTCAGATTGCACTCTTAATTCATATTTATAATCATTTTAATCATGTTAATAGCCGATAGGTATACGACAGATTTAAATATGTATGAAGTTGTTAACGGGTATTTATGCACCATTTATTCCCCCTATTTACCAGCAAATGAAACGATATCCACATCAGCCACTTTACCGCCCCCAGTGCCGCATACGCCGACATCAACGCAAGTCATGACGACGATGTCATTATTTCCAACGACGACAACGACAAAGAGAGTAAGCGCCGTCCACGTGACAACACCTGGCACCACGACGAAATCACCTCACGTACAAACCCAAATGATCAACGGAACAGCTTTCAACGCGCACACATCCAGTAAGTGATATATACCGGCGAATCTGATTGGACCAAAGTCGTAAATGCATGTGAATGACGTCACTTTTGGCCATTCCCGACGTGTTTCTGTCGTTATTGAGTTCTCTTCCGTGTTTTTTTTTCCATTATTGTTTTTTTTATTGACATCACATGGGGGAAGCATAAAATTCTGATCACTAATGGATAAAAGAAAAATCGTACTCGAATTAAAAATGTAAAAAGTTGCACATGACTTGTGTATGACATACTTTGTTTTCTTGCAGACATTAAAAATGCATGAGTATCGAAATCAGTGTAACAATAAAATGCTCAAATTTTGTTGAATTGATTTGCAACTGTTCAGTGTCGTAGGCTTTCTACCAGTGATTCTCACTCCCGTAAATACCTTATTAGATTCTGATTAACATTTATGAATAAAAAAGAAACAATTACAACACAGCTGAGAAAAGGTCTTCCAGGAACATTGAAATTAAAGCAAATCCAATTGTAAAACAGTAGTTCCCCATTCAGCGCGAATCTGATTATAAAATTTTAATTAATAGTTTACCCCCAAAAACACAAACACACAAAACTCAATGAGGTATCTTTTTAAAGAAACTGTTGGGGATTCCCCTTACTGATGCTGAACCAGAATAAAAGGCACTTTGTTCCAATATGCACTTCCCCCAATTATTTGGGAATTAGAATAATCCTGCCACACTTGCTAAATTTGTTAGATGAAAATATTTAGAATCTTGTTTTACTTTATATTTATGTCATTATCAAAAGGAGCATCAAAACACGTTTACCAAATAGTATCCGCAATTGATTTCTAAAAAGAGAACTTGATCATTTTCTGTTGTAGAAGGTTCACTAGTTATTTTGGGAAATCGGAAACCATGATAACCTTTCTACTAAAATGGGTTAATTACATAATCGAACATCATATAGCTCAATTAGTTCAGTTTCCATAAAAAAGGGTCAATAGGTGAAATAAATTTGCATTTCATCAGATGCCTCATTATCTGGTACATTGTCAATTTGTATTGATATATGTGCTTCCTTCCATTAGTGGCGCCAAATGCGGAAAATTGCCATGCTATACGATGAACATTTAAATATTTCTGTTTTATATTTTGGCCTAAATAAAGTCTTCTGATCATTAGTAGTCTAATTAAAATAATACACACTCTAAGATTCATGGAAAAGTGCAAAATGGTTATGATAGTCCTATTCATTAACCTCCTCGGAGTTAGACGAGAGACCAGTCCTTTTGGAGTGAGTGGAATCTACCGAGCTTTTGGAGTGAAATTGTCAAAACTGTATAATATATATATATATATATATATATATATATATATATATATATATATATATATATATATATATATAGAGAGAGAAGAGAGAGAGATACACACACGTGTATATATATTAGCAAAGCTGAATTTCTTCAATCAGTTTCACTAACTATCTAACAATGCTTAACGAATTGCATATATTTATGCCCCCCCCCCCCTTTTTTTTCTTTCAAGATGATGAGATGAGATACCTGGCTGTCATAATGGGAAGTCTTCTCACCGTCGGGGTTGTTGTTATTTCTTTCATTCTCGTCTGGAATTTCAAATTGAGGTAGGCAATTAATCTATTTGATATTTCACAGTAAAGAAGTCTTTAATAATTACGTACAACCATATCACTGTTTTGTTTAACATGTGTACTGTTGATAGCAATGATGAATAATAGGAAATTTTATCAGAATAAAGAAAACAAAAACCAATTTACATCGAAACTCATGTCTAAACCACTTGCTAAGCAATGTTGCATCGCAAATGGAACGAATGGCATCCAAATACATTATGGTCAAATTTACAGAAGACGGAAAAGGAACGACGACGTTTTATTCATTCGGACATATTTCATTATTCATAATATATTTGTAAATACATTGATTTTGTTTGTATAAAATGGGAACACATCATTAAAGAAAATGAAATGCATGTATTACATACAAATTCATTCAAAAAAGACAAAATATTGCACTATCAAATTATTCAGTGCTTTAGAATATGCCCCCATTGTGAAAAAAAGTTTCGCATGTCCAATCATTTATTCTTAAAATAACCACTGCATGATTGATTGACGTCACGATCAGCAATTACTATAAATAACAGTTTCTAGTTCCCATTGTGTACATGGTCATAAATTATATAATATACCTAATTTCCCGACCAAATCTTTATATTTTATCTATATAGAACCCGGATGCGAGCCATCGAGGACAGTCCATTAAACTCGACCGATAGAGGAAACAACTCGTCGTACGAACAAGGAGATAAAAAAGCACAGCTCGTGTATTCCGACCTTCTTACGAACGATGTAACCAATAACCATTACGAGTCATTAATTACTTCCGGGGCAGGGGAAGAGGACGTGCCCGTTGCGCCCAGACCCAGTGAACCCCCAGTGGCGGTGGATAAGCGGATGAGAAGACACACGAACTTACCTCCACGAATTCCAACATATTTTCCTCAGCCGGATTTATATGAAAATTACAGATATTCGTATATGCAGTAAAAGACATCGCGATTCATAGACTGAAATCCAAGGTTTTCGAATATGTATTAATGAGATACCGTGATAAAGTATTATTGTACGTGTATTAGCCATACGGTGTGTTGATTATTTGTTATTTTTTCTATATACAATGAACTTTAATCTGCTAGTTGATTGGATGCATTTGAAATATGTATAGTCTATGTTGAAAATACGGCTGAAGGGCTCGTGGGGCAGTGGCAGGCCCCACTATTTTGTGTTTTTGCGGAGAACTTATGTTTAGTTCCTTTCCTGTTTTTTTATCAAACTGAAATATACGTAGGTTTCATTCAAATAACACTCCCGGTGAATTTTGTTCCATCAAAACTCTGAATGCATTCATTCCTACAATTAACAAATGGCAATAAATTAATGCTGTAATTTTGCTCAGTGTATCCAAATTTTAGATTAAATTTCACCCTCGATTATCCCCCAAAGTATTTATCTGGTTTTTTTTTTTACTTTTTTCATTTCATTTCATTTATTTTTATTTTCAACAATTACAGTTTGTTTTGTGCAGTTCTTTTTCAGGCATCTCCTTTATTTTCCACTTATTATTGTTATTATTACTATTATTTTTAGTGTTTTCTAATTATTGTTGTTGTTATTGTTTTTGTTATTGTTATTATTATTCCTATTATATCATTATGCTATTATTCTCACAATTTTTAGAGTTATTGTTGCTAAAACAGTCATTGCCATCAACATCCTTATCGTCCTCACTTCCAATGGTGGTACAAGAGGGAGATTATGTAGGGGCACATGTTCCTTTTGCCATTTATTTCCCCTTCAGTGCCTGATCGCGACAGCAGTCAGTCATGTAATATGTTAGAGCCGTAAACAATTTCTTAAGACTGGTGGACAAAATTAGAAGGTTAGTCAAAGTCATCAGTTCATCTCTGAAGACTTCAAGATTTATCTATCTTAAGCAAGTGACTATCACATGCTCCGTTTATCCAAGATGGATTATGATATTTGCCACAGGGCAATATTTCTTGCTATCGCCCGCACCAAATGTCCTTCAGCGCTCTCAGGAATATATCCCGCTTCGAGATGGGTCTGCAACCCCAATCGTTCAGGAGAGGGGTGCTTTATCAAGTTTCAATCTAAAGAGTCGAAAGTTTGTATGACCTTTTTATATTTATATTTCTTAATCATTAATGGTTTAGGTTCCGCAAAATTAATTAGGGGAAGGGGGCAGACGTATACATATATTTGAGAAATTATTTGTAATAACATTTAACCTCCAATATTCAAACGTTCCAGATGTATTAAGTTATTTTATTTGAATAATTCGTGTATTTGTTTATTGCCGATATGTTTCTTTGATTATTAGAGTTTTATTCTATACTATATTACGTTTAGCTTAGTTTTAATGTACGTACGTCCTTCATCTAGCAAATTTATGAGAATCAACTCATTTTATTTTTCCCGAAATGCTGAGCCGATAGTATCCTTGATTTTAGTCGCTGCTTAATTCCAATTACAACGAACCTATATTCATAATCCAATGATTCACATAATGAATCTACGTTGACGATAATTCTTACTAGAAACAGGATGTGTTCAAGGTTAAATTCATCTTCATATCATATTATTTTGATTCCCAGAATCTTAAAGTTATGCATAGGACCTATAGTTACACGAAAATCAAAGTCGAGAAGAAAGATGTATATGGATGGTTTTCTACCTAGAAAATAAATACCAAACAAACAAAAAAAGAAAAGAGACAACTTAACGTTTGGGACGGCGAAATAAAGCTTCATTCGTGCACTACCTCATAAAGACTCCTCCCCCCGTCGTAACCCTGTAACACATGAGGGTGCTTTTTTAAGTAGTGTGGAATTTCCAGTGTATTGATCTTTTTATTATATATATATAATTATATATATATATTGGTGGCAGGCACATCAAATGGTTTCTCCTTTCAATGTCAAATATCATTAGAAGATTTAACATATTTATGTGTTTATTTTGTGTTAATTGAATCCATGAATAAAAAATGAATGAAAAAAATATATATATGTAATGGGTCTTACAAATGCTGGTGTATTTATCAACTTTGTAATTTAATAAATCAATATGTGAACTACAATTATGTTCATAGTTTTTTCTTTGTTTTTTTTTTTTTGTTTTGTGTATACGCAGTCGGAAGATGGTGTTGGAGAAACAGAACAAAAGGTGGGGAGGCGCTAAGACTTTCTTTTTAAAAGACAGGTCCACCCTAACAAAAAGTCGATTTGAATAAAAAGTGAAAAATCCTACGAGCATTGTACTGAAAATTTCATCAAAATCGGATGTAAAATAAGAAAATTATGATATTTTAAAGTTTCGCTTAATTTCGCAAAATAGTTATATGCACATCCTTGTCGGTATGCAAATGAGAAGACTGATGACATCATCCACTCACTATTTATTTTGTATTTTATTATATGAAATACTTAATATTCTAATTTTCACCTCATTGTCAAGTGAAACAAAGATTAATTCCTCCCTGAACGTGTGCAATTGACATTATTTTAATACTAAATGGGTCAGTCAAGTTGGCCCTTGTCAAATCTGTAAAAAAATGAAAAAAATATATAATTCAGATAATAAAAACAAAGGAAATAGTGAGTGAGTGAGTGACATCATTGACTTGCTCATTTTCATGTCACTAAGTTGTGCATATAACCGCTATGTGAAAAATAATAAACTTTAAAATGCCATAACTTTCTTATTTTACATCCGATTTTGATCAAATTGGCAGCATTATACTGGTTTGATTTTTCTCTATTTAATCAAATCAACATTTTTCTGGAACGGACTTGAACGTTAAGTATGCAATTTACCAAAAAGAAAATAAAAGAAAAAAATGAGCAAACTTTCATATTTTCATACTACTCCAAAATAAACATTTAAACTAGATGCTAATGTACAGCGTTACCTTTACTCGGGAGAAAGATTCACTTATTCTCATAGCGCCCTCTCTCAGATGATATAGAAATACTTGTAAACGGAGAGAGAGATGCGGCAGGGGTGCCACGAGCCTAATTACATCAGTATCGAGGGCTAAAGATATTCGTTCGACCCAACCCATTTGATTTTTTTTTCAATTTGATATTGCTGAGTGACAAAAATGTATGAATATGATTAAAAATCTAACAATAATTCTAGAAATGGTATCTACTGAACTTCCTTCGCCCAAATTGGGAAGATAAATAAGTGATTTGGAACTATTTTTGACTGGCGGACTAATTAGGGCTATTTTACTGTTTCAGTTGATGAATTTGATCCATTCATAGTTATCTTCATTAATGGCGATTTATTTTTTAAAATGAGCTGGCTACGGTACCCTTTCCTGGTCAGATATGGAATGTCAGATATATATCCTATCCAATGGTAGTAAACATTCCACCCTCTAATTTCACATTTATTTTTTATGAATTTTTCAAAAGTGCCATTTTAACATAAAGTCTATGGGGAATGTTTTACGCGCGTGACACCCAGGTGCAGATTATTAATACATGTAAGGCAATGACTTCAGCCTATAAGATGGTGGCATGATCATGGCGTGAATGCTTTTCAAATTTTACTGAAACGAAATCTATTTGAGGCGGCGATGATATCGCCAGTAAGGACCCTGTCACTTGTCTACCAGTTTGTAGAAAGAAATTGAGGACAATCTAATGAGTTTGGTGTGTAGCGCCATCTTGTGTTCTGAATCTACATCTAGATCCGTATTCTGTAATCAGATTTAATGGTCTAAAGTTATGGTTTAGTTATGGATTGCAACGTCATTTGACACTCAAACTACCCATAGCTTTCCTGGAGTAATTACTGCAATATCGATAAAGAATCGGCACAGCAAGTAGAAAACAAAATGTTTAAATAAATACAAAACTTACAAGTCCAAGAATTTGTCTGATCGAAAGCCAGGAAAACAGAGTTTGTCTTCACCGAAGGGGTGTGGGGGGGGGGGCTTCTGGTGAAAACTGGCTACAGACTGTTGAACATAATGCAGTCATTCCATGGCCATACCAACGAAACCGCCTGCATATCGACAAATGGTATTCATCAAAATAACGTTATTGATTTTATCGGTCAGTGTCTACTCCATAATTGGTGAGACAGTAGCACTAGCGTTTAGAGGGGGGGGGGGGGCTTGGTGGCCATGCCCCCTAAAGAATTGTTTTTAAAGACATTTCCCAAGACTAAGAAAAAAGGCAAATGAACACAGAGAGACAGAGAAAAAAGGGGGGGGGGTAAGACCAGGGGCCTCGTCTTACAAAGGGTTACGATTGATCCGATCAATCGTAACTCTATGGAAATCCATCTGTGTCATAATCATTTTTTATGAAAAATTTGCACAATGTACAGTATTCAAAGAGAAGCGCAGTGAATTTTTAAAGAAAACAATGAATGCATGAATATACACATCAAAGCTAGAAAATATTTTGAACAGACATTCATAATAGATGTTGACGTTGCTGGTCATCCATAGATGCGATTGATCGGATCAATCGCAACAATTTGTAAGACGGTCGGGCCCAGATCAGATTGTAATTATTATTATTATGAAAAATGCTCGCTCGCTCGGAACATTTGAATATAAAAAAAATGCCACACACAAATACGCTACTGGAACGTAGCACAGATCAGTTCATTTTTAAAAGATATTGGCTGCAGTTGATCACCCTTCGGAGGATCTTCTGTAATTGTTTTCACCCTAGGAGGGGTGGAAGTGACGAGCCAGCGATGGTTGACTGCCTTTAGTTTCGAACCGACCTCCATCTTGCCGAGTAAGTAGTTAAGATGAAGACACTTTTCACACTTGTCATGCATCTTGTTTTTTACCTAGAAACACATGCGAATTGTGTGTCAACCACATGTAATCGTTCAGACTTTTGGCAAGATGTTAAAAAAATGAGGCTCACAACAGTTCGTCGACGGCAGTGGGCCATGAATTCAATTAGTTAATTTCGAAGACTACTTTGGTACCACGATGACGTCATATCATGATATTTGGAATTTTCTTAACTTTCAAAACTGTGTCAGTATATTAAAAAAAAGATGTTCATGAAGTGCAAATTGAGAAAGCGCATTGTTTTCCGAAGGTAAAACCATGAGTGGTAAAACATATTATAGTGAATTTAGCTGTGCAAAGGTAAGCTGAGGATATTAACGAATTACTATTGATGTTCCAGCGTTGGAAATAATGGAAAAACAATGTTAAGATGATGAAACGTAGACGGACCTACCGAAAACGATGTAAAATGTAAGAAGGAAAGCAGAAATGAGTTTGCTTAACTTTCATGAAAATATTTCGCAACTCTATAGTCATGATAGTGGTAGCCACAACGTCAAATTTTCCCCCCGCATGGTTTCCGTTTTATTCTCTGCAACTTGGTTTTATTAGAGAAAGTTCACACTTCTTGTTCATTTAATCATGGCTCTCCCCGCCCCCACTTCCTGTATCCCCTGCCCTCCCCCCCCCCTCTCTCTCTCTCTCTCTCCCTCCTCCTCTCTCTCTTCATGACCTTCCCCTCCTTTCTATCTCTCTTCTCTCTTTATATGCCATGTTGCAGTTGCTGGTGCATGTTCTTTTTCATAAACCCCAGGCCTACATTCTAAACAAAATCTAAACTTTCAACTTATATCTGAACCTCGGTCTTTCTGTTTCGAATTTCCCAATAACGTGCTTTGTGTGCCGCAAGGAAGATGTCAACCGTAATTGAAGCTGACGGATATTATCCGAAAGTGTTAGATGTACCCTATGGTGTCGCAGATGACAAACAGTCAAAATGAAATTGAGCGTGAGTGTAAGGAAATCAGTAATCCGTGATAACTGAAAATGAATATAATGATATAATTCGCATGAGGTGTTTCGCAATGTCTTCATGATAATTCATTTATAGTCCACTGCGGTAGGCATTGTAGTGGAAGAAAGAGGGAATGCACAAAAGTATATAAAATTATATGAATGTATAAAAAAAAATACGTTATAAACTTGTTGAAATATTTTCTATATAAAATTGAGCTTTCCGTAATCAAATATCATTTTCACATTTACGAATGATATCATTGAAATGTTATTAACACATTGCAACGTAGCGCGTTGACGTCATGGCGATATATAGATTTATCAATATCCTGTTCTCTTTAGAATGGAGCTTTCATAGGTTACAACATGATTCGAAGACAAAAAAAAATCAGAACTTTTACAAACGTTTAAGTTTTAGACCTTTTATACAAGCTACAATACAGAAATCAATTTTATACTTTAATGATACACTATCAGACTCTGTTTTAACATGAATGCGAAGATGTAAACACAAATGAATTTGAGTTATTATCATTGGATAATGTAGAATTGTGATGAAGACGTTATTGAAAACGCTTCTTGGGAATATTATTCTTGAAACCGGTCGAAAATGTCACGGTAACACTATTGTAGTAGCTAGGAACTGAGTAACTTAAGGCGGAAGAGGTTCGGGACAAGGAGTAAAGGATATAGAAGAAAGGATGAGAGTGTTTATAATAATAAGAAGAATAATAAGCGCAGTAAACTATGTGCATATACTCAACTGCGCTTTGATACTTGGTATCATAATTACCCCGGCTGTAGCTAAGCCGCCATATTAATAGGCGCTAAAGCGTTCAAGGAATAAATCCTACCGGGTACCCATTCACCTCACCTGGGTCGAGTGCAGCACAATATGGATAAATTTCTTGCCGAAGGAAATTACGCCATGGCTGGGATTCGAACCCATGACCCTTTGGTTCAAAGTCCGGAGACTAATCCACTGGGCCATAACGTTTTGGTGGTAATTTAAGATATTGTGAGTATATGTGTATGTTTATTCATATGCTATTTATTTCATTTCTGACAAAGGCGCTACATAATTATTTACATAATTAAGTCGCATTTTTCTCAGGGAGGGGACGTTTGAAATAATGATAACAAAATTACTATCCCTATTAAAATGAATATTCAAAATTGAAGCTCTGTGCTGTCATTCATATTATTAGGTTTAATGATTTTTTTTTGTGTGTGTGTGTGAAGACAATCTAGAATGATTAACGATGTTAAAGGCACTCAGTCGATAAATGAACGAGAGACATTTGCGAGTTAATAATCATTAAAAAATGAAAAAGTCCTACGCAGGTGATGTTCAACCTTTCGGTACGAATCTCCGAATGAATATACGGAACCATCCGGAGAGCGGTTAAACGTCGAGACAGCGAGGAATAATTATACGCGGAACGAATCAACGATTACATACTGCCTTTAACGGAATAATTATCAAGTGGCTGCCCCCCCCCCCCCCTCCACATGATAGGCACGGTGATAATTATTTTCAATATCCCAGTGGTTGGGTGTGAATAATGGGAGTGATTAACGTGAAAGGTTTCGGTTGTACTTTTCAAGAGACAACAATGATGGCGATGTTAAAGCGGGTGTTGTGGAATGTTGAACTTATTACCGAATCGAAACTAATTTATCCAATGATGGCTTTGTCATCCATTGTATATTGGATCTTGCACACGTACATGTAACTTTATCATGTTCCTCCTCATTTTGTTATTCCTGTTAGTAACCTACCACACACCCGTTAGAGTTTGGGAGCCTTTCTGAGACAATTAAGGGGAATCCATTTGTATGTCCATATATTTATGTATGTTTGTATGTACATGTGGGTGTGTGTATATGTGCATGTATGTATGTATGTATGTATGTATGTATCTATGTATGTATGTGTGTATGTATGTATGTATGTATGTGTGTGTGTATGTATGTGTGGGTGTATGCGTGTATGTATGTATGTATGTGTGTAGTAAGTATGTAAGGGTGGGTGGGTGGGTGTGTGTGTGTATGTACGTATGTGTTTATGTATGTACTATACAATTAAGAACTGCTACGGACGCCATACGAATAAATTTTAGGCCAAATTATAAGATCTTCTGAAGAATTCCGTACGAAACCAGCATTTGCAAACGTAACCGTTCATAAGTTCGCGGGTTGTTGGATGGTCTTATCCATTTTTTTTTCTTACGTCTTACAAAACCCCCTTTTCGGAGATTTTACATTAACCCTTGGCATATTATGTGAGACGTTCGTAGGGGAATCGTAAGCCGTACGGTAACAATTTGTGCATCTGTTGTGTAAGATCTTCATACGATTGACTTGGGAGTGCCGTAAGTTACACAACGACCGGCTTACAACAGAGATCAAATGGCTGTAAGTCCGACGAAAAAATATCTATATCTCAAGACATTCTTACGAAAACCCTCATAAATTGCACAACCGATATAATCACTGCGTTTCTCAGGAAAGCCATTCACTGTTTTTCAGAACGTCACAAAAAAAATCTATGACAAGGCTATGAATATCATTAAAACTTTAGAATTTCTAAGAACATCGAGATTCGTACGAACACCCACGTTCGTTCGAACCTTAATGACCAAAGCTTCCCTTCGTCATTTTTTTTTTGCTAATCCATAAAACATCTGTGTAATGCTTGACATCTGTCACTTAAATTGTATATATATATCTATTTAGAAATATGCATCGTGATCAAGGAAATAGTAGAATAAACTTTATTCTAATCTGATATTTACCTATTCATCAGGCGTTAAAACTGATGAACGGCCATAAAAGTCAAAATCAGGAATCTTTGTAATCCAGGGGATAGGAAAAATAACACGCTATTCTAACATTCTTCCACGCAAAACTTGGAATTGCTCTCATACCCAAGCCATAACCGGAAAAGTTTATAGATCCGTATTCCAGCAGTATGTACTTGGTTCGTCCCTATGAATAGAAAGTCATGAACATTTCATTCCAATCAAATACAAAAAATCGCTGAGCTTTAATCTGCAGTTCTCCTGGGAGATTGACGCATTCTTAATAGCGCCATCTTGGGATACAAATATGTCGGTATAACGAACAAATGCCGTTCCGTTTGAAACAACCACAAATCCCGAAGCACTTAATTGACAATATGATTTGTTTCTCATCAAAAAGGAAGAAAAGCAAAGGAAATAAAAATCAGCAGCAATGATAAGAAATATGACATTCTCCTTAGATGTTGTAAAATTAATAAAAGCTACCCCTCCTCTCTCTCTCTCTCCCTTTCTACCCCCCCCCCCCCCCCCACCCCTCCACCTACTACTCTTCTTACAATTTCACTCCATGACTACATCATCCTTATCCACTAAAGTCACCCCGTCTTCCGTTCTCACTCTCTCCCTTTCACCCCCCCCCCCCAAAAAAAAAATATAATATATATATATTGCCTAATTAGTCGTCTTATATCTTGGGTACTTTTATATATATTTTTATTCGTTCGTATTTGTTTCTCTTGTTTCTCAAACAAACTTCAACCTCGGTGTTTTCTGCTCAATTTTGGATCTCGGTTGATGCACAGAGCGTGTCTTGAAATTGATACCAAGCCACTACCCCCCCCCCCCCCGCCCCCTTCCCCCTCAAAAGAAAGGAAACGTGCACGAAACGAATAACGCACCTGAATAACGAGGTGCGTAGATTGTGAGACTGGCGAAGCTGATGTTATTCCTTATAAAAGGCTAATCCCATCTTATCTCCAAAACGTCTTGACCTCATTTACTCCGATTATTCATCCCCTTTGTTGTAACAAAACTTTGTATTGAAGTATACTCTTCCCGAATGAGTCATCAAGGTAGCCCTAGTCAGATATTAGGAAGCATGTTCATACAAGCGGCAAAAAAGGGGATTTGCATATCGATTCTAGGTTCGTAAAAATGCAGCTATAAAATTAATATAATGCTTTCCAATTTAGATATCCTGTTGCTAGTGTTTGTAAGAAGCGAACACAATGTACTAACTGACGCTGCCGATATACATGATATAAGTGAAATCAATGATGCTTTAATATGAATAGGGCAATAAAATGTTGGTGTTCTTATTATGGTGTGTTCATAACTATTATCATTACTAGCAAATTTTTACACCAGCAGAAATTTTGAGTTAAACAAGCAATACGAGCGCGAAGCGCGAGCAGAAATTTCCGTATATATATTGACCCCAAATTTTAAGGACTATTTCTTAAAGGGGAATCCAACCCAAATAAAAACTTGCTTTTCTAAGAAAAAGAAAAATCAGACAAGTCGATAGGTGAAAGTTTGATCAATATTGGACAAACAACAAAAAAGTTATGAATTTTTAAATGTTGTAAATATTGGTAATCACTATACCCATGGAGACTTCAAATTGGCCGCATATGGGATATCATAGTGATGTAAGGCAAGGACTACTCTTCCATGTACTCTAATACATATTATGGATAAAATGTCATTTTTCCAAAAAGTTTTATTTTGAATTGTGTTTTTCGTTCATGAGGACATAAAACAATATACTGCCTGGATTATATTTAGATTACTGCCCCAGGGGAATGGGTACTTAGGATAAAACCACAAATCCCTGATAATAAAGTACATGGCCTATGGGAAAGATGTCCTTGCCCCTTGTCATAATTTACTTACCCAGTTGCCAATTTGAAATCTACATTCTATTAGTGATCTCAATTTTAAAGCAGCTATAACTTTCTTACTGCTTGTCCGATTTCTTTCAAACTTTCGCCATTCTATTTATTTTATTTTTCGCCTTCCCAACACAACATTTTATGGCCAAGGCTGGATTCCCCTTTAAGGAATCCATTAATTATTATGTCTAAACACACGAAGCGCTTCTTGTCGTCATTGTAATCATGATTATCATACACATCCCACTAATCAAATAGTGCGAGGGCGAAGCAAGAGCTGAAAATTTACGAAATTCAGACCTGAAGAGGGGAATTCTAAGGCTTGTTTGTAGGAATTCACTAAGACCATGCGTATTTCACCAACAAAATGATACGAGCGCGAAACGCGAGCTGAAAATGTTTGATTTTAGGAATTCATGAAGAGTAGACATATCTCACTAATCCACTAATGCGAACGTAAGCATGGAAGGAAGTATGTTATTTTTAAGTAGTCACGAAAAAGAAGCATACGTCACTACATGGAAACAATAACTCGAACTGCTAGGAAATTGTTGGTGTATATTGACTTGAAAATGGGAGGTTTTAGTACAACTACATTATATATCTCGTTAAACAGACAAATACGAACACCAGGAACAATGAAGACATACATGTAGGCCCTGAGCAAACAATGTTTCATAAAGTTTTGAAAAAAAAAATATTATGTAATATAACATAACATAATTATGATTATAATTATAATGAACAATTATTTCTTTTTTCCCGCTACGTTTCTTTTCCTTTTTTTTTAGGGGGGGGGCAGCCGATTGGGGGACACGTACCCCCATGCCTCCCCTGTAGTTACGCCACTGGTGGTAGTAGTAGTAGAACATGTAGTAGTAGTAGTAGTAGTAGTAGTAGTAGTAGTAGTAGTAGCAGCAGCAACAGCGGCGGCGGCGGCGGCAGCAGCAGTAGTAGATGATGCTGTTTCTGTGGAGGTTGTTGATAGAGTTGTGTTGGTTATTAGCACTGGCGGATCCAGGGGTGGGGGTACAGCCGACCCGAGCCCCCCCCCCCCCTTTGAGAGGCACAATTAAAACTTTTTAATGTAAAAATGCCGTTAAAACAGAAATGTGCCCCCCCCCCCTGGAAGTGAAGACCTTTTTTATGTTTTGCTTGGCAAATATTTTCGTGGACGCAATCCCCTTTATTTTGGGTTGAAGCCATCTTTTTTTTCTTTATCTTTTTTTTCTTGGTTGCCATTTTTTTCCTCGGGGCAATATTGTGCCCCCCCCCCCTTTCGAAATATCCTGGATCTGCCCCTGGTTGTTAGTGTAATATTTCATTTTCCAATTCATTTTTTTCTGACAAATTGTTTGTTTCCAATTCCCTTTTGTTTATATGGGGATGCTCTTATTTAATATAGTTATGCTTCATTTTATAATGTTTAGAGTGAGGTCGTTCCCCTACGACCCAGGTCACAATCCTACATCAATGTGTCATGATGATGTGACAGTTTTCCAAGAAGACGATCTTATTTTAGCATTGTCATCAGACTCTCTTCGTGTCATCTCCATTTCTCAACGAACAAGAAAAGAAAAGTATATTAAGTACTGAAAGATCGGTCGACGCAAACTCATAAACTTTCAACTAACCCTTAAATAATACAATATGTTGCTATGGAAACCGTCCTCGCAATTATAAAACGTGTCCCCTACATGAGTGGAATGCAAGGGGGATTCATTCCACTTGGCGCTCTTAACAAGAGCGTGCCGTCTGCATGTTAGGATGCGTTAAACATGTTAAAAGAAATTAATAGTCGGGAGAATGACCTGGCATTTAATACTTTAAACATGCATATCTATTGAGAAATGTCTTACTAGAATGTAACAAAAACAAGACCCTTTGATAACGAAAACGGTTTAACTAAGCATCACTTGGCTGCTATTTTTTATTATTTATTTATTCCTAAATCATCACTATTTCGTTTGCTTTGCGGATTTTAGGAGCAAAAGGAGCATAACATGAAAGCGGGTCCAATGGCAACATGAAATGTTCAAGGAGGAATCAAATTTTTTTTCCGCGCCATGATGAGAAGGAAATTGGTATATTCGATATTTCATGCAATATACAGAATAAACAGTGACTGGTTGACGTATCTGTTTGTTCATTGAATATTGAACAGGATGCACATACAACTGGTTCGTGACATTACGTTAAACTTTAAAGGTCAAGTCCACCCCAGAAAAATGTTCATTTGAATCAACAGAGAAAAATCAGACAAGCACAATGCTGAAAATTTTATCAAAAATCGGATGTAAAATAAGAAAGTTATGACATTTCAAAGTTTCGCTTATTTTTAACAAAATAGTTAAATGAACGAGCCAGTTACATCCAAATGAGAGAGTCGATGATGTCATTCAATCACTATTTCTTTTGTTTTATATCGTTTGAATTATACACTATTTCAAGTTTTACCAATTTACCGATTAGGACCTCCTTGCTTGAAGCACAAAATGTCAAAATAATGGAATTCCACGTGTTCAGGGAGGATTGAAACTTCATTTCACATGACAATGACGAAAAAATAAAAATATTTCATATTTCATATAATAAATACAAAAGAAATAGTGAGTGAGTGACGTCATCAGTTCCCTCATTTGCATACCGACCGAGATGTGCATATAACTGTTTTGTGAAATGAAGCGAAACTTTAAAATGCCATAACTTTTTTATTCTATATCCGATTTTGATGAAATTTTCAGTGTTATGCTTGTTGAATTTTTCTTTTTTTTTATTAAAATCAAGTTTTTGTTGGGGTGAACTTGTCTTTTAAATCATGTAAATTGTCATCATTGACATTCTTGACTTGTTGTCCTTTTTTTTAAATCATTTTTGGTGGGGTGGACTTGAACTTTTAACATGTTGAGGGTATTTTCTTAATGTCACTTGACGCTTATTTGCAAAAAGAAGAAGAAAAATTACATGAACATGAAAAAACGAATTGAAAGAAAGAAAAAAAGAAAGAAGAAAAGCGAAAGAAGGAATAAGAACAAAGGAAAATGAAGTGACTTTGCGGAGAAATAAGGAGAAAAATTCAAATTATTAAAATTGAAAGAAGGTAACAAATCCAAAGAAAACAAACGATAGGAAGAAGATAATTGAAAAGAAGCAATTATGAGAGAACTGGAGGGGCTTTGACTATAGACTAGCATGAGGGTTGGGTCGAAGGGAAATTTGGGCATGGTTACAGGTAATGTAGGCGGAACTGATAGTTAGTTTGAAAGAATTTCATCAGGTTATTAAATTTTAACTGAACAAGTTCACGAGGTCATTTTGAGTATGAAGCCATTCGCATAGAATGTTTATTACTAGAAGAAAACAACACGAAGAAATCCTGTTTGAGTTCGTGACGAGACCTCTAATTCGAAAGAAACATATAGTAGATCAGTATTTTTCAAAATATCTAAGACTATGATTTATTTTTTGAAAGATATGGTTTTTATTTTTACCAATTATTTCCCTTTACCGCAAACTCATCTTGTAGATTTTTACTCATTGGTCCGTATTCTGAAGTCAGGTTAAACTTAGACCATGAACTAACTCTGTGCTGAAATTATGGGAAGCCAAAAAGGGTCATTTTTTATTAAGTTGTATGTTTCTATATTTACTCTGCTTTTTCCTGATTATTCAATGGTCAGGATGGTGAAGACAATCATCTATTCATACTTCCCAGACAATTATGAATGATTTGAGAGCCAAATGAGCTTAAATATGATATCTCTACTTTTAGTGATTTATGTGTACAATTTGCTAACCATACTTAAACCACAACTTTAAACCTGAGTTTAAGTTAAATCCGACTTCAGAATACGGGCCATTATATAAACAAGTGTATCACCCAAGGGGGGATATTTCTCCGATCAGCTACTGGAAGGGCTGGATGCTGATTTTCCTTGGGGGTGGGGGCTGTCCTAATTAGCTTTATTTTATTTAAACCGAACATGAGATGGCGTTATAATGGCTAAATAAATGAAGCAAGCAGGAAATGCAAGCTATTTTGTGTCTTTCTATAGATCAGAACAAGGGTACTGTATGCCCGGATAGGTATTTACCGAACCCGAGAAGGAACGTCTTAAGCACTATTTTACCTCTTATTGGTTGGATGATTGATTGATTTAATTGTTTGATTGATTGATTGATTAATTAATTGGTTGATTGATTGATTGATTGATTGATTGATTGATTGATTGATTGATTGACTGATTGATTGATTGATTGAATTATATACATTATTGTAAACATTACACAACATTTTTTATTGGAATAATCTTTCAGGTAATGAATCATGCGAACGGAAAGCGTGAAATAAAATTTCGGAGATAATTTCTTGGAATTTTTATTCATTTCTTTTAATATCAGGAACGGAGGGTTTACTTAACTATGAGCCATTAATACGCGATCATTAGCATAAATTTGAATATGCTGACATATAGCCTAGTAGGGAGATTTCACCGTGCGGACTCTTTCAAATTGTAGGATACTTTCTCGCCAATCACATAATCCGAGCGCGAAGCGCGAGCAGACTTTTGTGTACATATACTTAGACGTAAAAGGGAACGTTTTAAGCATGTCTTTGACACGTAGGAAAATTATTATGGGAAAAATTAGTCAAGAAGCAAATCAACCGAAATACAAACTTTCAATGCGCAGATTTCATGGGGGGATAAAAAAAACCGTTACAGAACTGCTGGGTGATCTCGCACATATATTTACATTAAAACACATATTATCAGATCAATAGCAACCATATTATATTTTGAATTGAAATTTTCAGTATAAAAAAAACATACAAAACAAAAAAAGAAAACGTTGCTGAATACGTTGCTTATACGGGATTTGCTTCATTCGGAGGTATTAGGTTAAATATCCCTCCCCAGTTCTCTCCCTCTTTCTCTTCCCTTTCTCTAGTAAATAAAAAAATGTATGTTCCAGGCTTGTAAGGGCACTTTTTGATCACAAGCGGTGTCATTGATTACGAAAAAAGAAGGGTTTTATCCAGATAATTGTTGAAAATACCTTTTGCCTACCTTTCCCGTTTTCATTTTACCACCGATCTATTTTCTTTTATTTTCTAAAGAAGTAATTTTGCTTTTGTGAAGGGGGATAACGAGTAACAGGAGTGGTCCAAATCGGTGTGGCAATTTAGAAATAACACTTTTGAAAGGGGATTTATTTCACAACGTATAAGTTTGGGTTTTTTATTGAATGCGATTTAGTCTGGCAATCGTCTTGGACGGGCTGGAGTGGAGCCGCGTATTATTGTGGTCTTGTCAAAATGTAACCGGTGTATCAAACTCTTTTGACGCTTTTTGTGACAGAGGTAATCCTCCCGTTTATCCTGCTCCAAGAGTATATTTTCAACCCAAGCCCCCCATCCACCTCTCTCATTCTCTTTCTATCTATCTTAATATCCCACTCCCCTCGCTCTGTTCGACTCTCTCTCTCACCCCTCTCCATTCCTCTTCTCTTTCTCCTTATTTGCTCTTCTCCTTTACGCTTTCCGTCTACCGTTCATCGTTCCTTCCAGAGACTATATATAGCCCATATTATCTCGCATTCTTATAGCAAGTGTGAATCCAAATCATTTATTTACCCTCATACCCCTCTCAATTTAACATCCCCCCTCCCGATCGACCCCTTTCCTTTCACCATGTATCCCCCCCCCCCTGCAAAAAAATGCGAAAAAAAAGATAAAACACGTTTAAAGATACCGTATGCCAGTGTTTCCAATTTGAAGGAAATTACCCGAATTCCGGGAAATCCAGACGTTTTCCAGGTAATTTCCGGGAAATGCAAAAATTCCAGGAAATTCCAGGAAATCCGAAAATTACAATTAAACAACAATTAAACATAGAAATTATCAATATTCATAATATTCAGGTTATAATCTAATGATGTTTTACAACTATAGGTAGCTCAAAATTTTCCGCTCGCGCTCCGCGCTCGCATTTGTAATTTTGTTCCTTTTTTTAAAGAGGGCGTGAACAAAAAACTGCAAAAATCCTTGATTTTGGCCACCTAGGCCGAATTTAGGCTCGCTGTATTATTGCCCGATTTTCGTGTAAAATCAATCTTAAGAATTCCAGGAAATATCTATGAATTTCAGGAAATTTGGGTTTCAGTTTCAGGAAATTCATTTTTGAGCTGTGGAAACACTGCCGTATGCTGACGTTTCGCGCATTCAACTTGAACTATATATTCATTAAATTTGATGACGTAATTAAGTTACCCTTCAAATAAACTTGATCTACACACCCAACATCTTTCCTTGAAACTGGACTTATGCCTAGTGTTCATCCAGTTAAAATTTTACCGGCGTACCATGAGACAGAACTGTTGAAAACTGGACTCACAAGCAGCGGAAGAAAGTGATAATAACCTATTGTTGTTGACACCAACACTCCCTGGTAGTTATTAGCACGGACCCCGCAAGCAATTAGCATCCTGAATATTTAGAAGAAAAGAGAGAAGAACACCATCTGACGATGATTACTCTGATTTCAGAAAGATGACCACTCTTCTGGATATGGTAGCGACTAATTTGGAGGCCTTGGCCATGCTGGCATCGGACATCACGCCACGAGATTTCTTCGGGGAAATTGCCGGAAACACTGCGCTGTCTTGGCAATTTACAAAACATCGCGCCATGGGGTATGAAGGGCAATACAGTAATTGCTCAACGATGGCCAATAAACTCAAACCAGAGAGATAAACGCGTGAAATATGTATTTTGTATTCACGGAATTTAACAGATTACCTATATGGGGACTCTTACCTCTGTCATCTGTTTGTCGAGGTGTCCGTGTTTAAGCCAGTCAATGCAAAGAAGCTAAACATCGAGAGATAATATGAAAACTAAGGGGGTTTTTTTTCTTTACATATTTTACCTTCCGCATGAAATTTACCTATATTGTACTGCACTCAACCCCCGGGACTCAACACAGGTGAGGTACTCGGTAAATACTCGAATACCGGGGGCCGATTGCACGAAAGGGTCTTTGCAAGGTCCGTCTTTCGTGTCGCCCATCTTTTATGATGCGCCATGTGAAACGCGTTTTAAATAAATCATCTGCAAACATATTTCATTTTCCGTTCAAATAAACAAAATATTTGTTTATAAAATGATGTAATATATCATGAAATTGTATAAAATTTTATTTAAAAGCAAACTAACGAATCTCATTTTTTATCATAAATTTCAGAAACACCCTGCTTATAGCGTATCATAAAAGATGAGCGACACGAAAGACGGTCCAGAGCGCCTGTAGGCAGCACGCGACTATCATAAATATAGCCAGGGTATCCTCATGTAAAAAGCGCTTTAAAAATTCAGCTCTTACTGTTATTATCGTTATTATTATTATTTTTAATATCACTATTATTATTATTGTTATTGTTATTATTATTGTTATTATTATTGTTATTATTATTATTGATATTATTATTATTATTGTTATTACCATTATTATTGTTATTATTGTCAGTAGTATCTGTTGTTGTCGTCGTTCTCGTTGTTATTATCATTATTGTAATTATTATGACAATTTTAAGACCTATATTTTGTACCGCAAACATTCATTTCGAATGCTCTCGTTATATCTCTGAAAATTATATGCCTGTATACTTCTTTACGTAGACCTTTCTACAACTTTACATAGAGTTAGTGCATGATTATGAATCAGAAGGATTTAGCCGTGGATTATATCCTGCACTTTTCAGCTTATTTCATGGTAAAGTTCCTAAACAGAATTTTATAATTGTTTTAATCGCAATGAAACACCTTTTTATTCATATAGGCCTAATCCACACTCTAAAAACAAATCAGTCAAAAATGACTAGTTGATAGGGTCAGCTGGGAGCAACTGTTATTCTAGTCATATTTGATTATTTTTTAGTCATATTTTACTAGAACGGAGTTATTTCTGACTAGAATATATGTCAGAAATTCGAATATCAGTGATTGCCATATCAGTTGCACCCAGCTGACTACTAGTCTAGTCAATTTGACTGATTTGTTTTAAGAGTGCACATCATTAAAAATGTGATTTGAGTCTATTTCGAGTGTAACGAGATGAACGTTTTGTATTGCTTTGTCTTGTCTTGTCTTAATTGCTTAATATAAATTATTTATTCAACTAGCTATAGGGGATCCACGCTCTACAAGCAATGCTTTTTAGTGGATCCCCTCATTTCCATATACGCTTTTTATACAAGCGTTTATTATATAATTATGCTAAGTTAAAATGATTTTGTATTCGTACTTTGATTTGTATTTGTATTCGATTTATATTTGTTTTGGAAATGAAATAAACTTCTTGAATCTTGAATCTTGAAGATTTCCGAAGCTCCCATGTTTAAAGAGTCGCAATGTCATAATGTGGTGCGACAATGGGCTTTCAAAACAGAGCTTTCAAAATCAGACTAGATTGGGCAAGGGATGGAAATCGTTGAGATGAGCCAAATTTGTTTTGAGTTTCCAAACCTCTTCGCCATGTTCGCTGGCTTGACTCACAGCGCAGAAACGTCGCCTTGAGTTATCCCTTCGAAACTGCATGCTCCCGCAAATCCCTAACTCTCTGCTGTCGCTTCTGCTTTCATCTCCCCTTCTCCCTCGCGTTCAAGTTCAACCTTACTTGCTCGTCCAGTCAACCCATGACTCTTCGTTCGAGGAGATAAGCCCAGACACACACTTTTCGGCAGCCTATACCCCCTTCTTTTCCCCATCAAAGCAGAAGATGGGGGAAGGCCCCGAGGCGATGTACTTCATCGCCGGTAAGTCATTCGTGGTTGCTGACAGTCAAAAATGGCGTAGCATTGCCTGTGAATATTGAAGGGGGTAATTGGTAAAAGCATGGACCTATGAGGATGGTAAAAGAAGGGTGTTCCAGATTTTAAAAGAGTTTATGTATCAAAATAGTGATAATTAGGCTTTATTGTTTTACTTAACATGCAGATTGTCCATCGGAATAATAATTGTCGCCGGGGCAAATGTCATAGAACCTTCTTCGCTAGCATTTCTATAGGTGGACATAATATCGCATATTACCCGAGCGGTGTTAGAGTAAGGCCTATAGAATATTTGGTAGGTATATAGTATGATAATAGAGGAGTAAATTCAGCCGTAAACAGTCTTGGTCCATGAGCTCGTGCCCTTTTCTGCGCCCTTTTGTTTCAATGAACAGATGTAATGGCGAGTGTTCAGAGTGATCGGGACTTTGATCCGCGGAGTATCACAGTTCAAACAAACTGCTTTAGATTTTTAAAAAGACATTTATTATGCATCATAAATGTGTCATTTCAATTTACATTATTTTTCTTCGCTCTTCGTGGTTTGAACGTGCAGAGTTGGGTGAATGGAACAAGCCCCCCCCCCCCCCCCTCCCATCCCCTGCCCTTCCCGATTTTGTAACTTCTCCTTCACAGGTTCACAGTCAAGAAAAACTCTTGAACTAGAATGATGATGGCGATCAACCGTCAGAGGAGAAACAGAGAAAGAGAGGGAGAGACAGAGGGAGAGGGGAGGGGGAGAGAAAGTTTTAAACAAGACTTCAGGTGTTATGGGTTAATGTTTTAATATGAAAATGAAGTACAAATGAGTAGAATAGTAGCAACAGAATTACAAGAACGAAACGTCACTCTTACTTTTACCATTTCTTTATTGCATGCTAATTGTCATACATATGATCGTTCGTTGAAAGATAATTAGTATAAGAACTTATTTCAAAATCTGCTAAATATTACTCACCTGAGAAGGACTTTGAAAAAAACTCGGTCATGTGATGTCCATTTTACCTCATGTTTTACTGGCTGAAAATATAAAAGGCGAAATGGGCGGGAAAGGGCCGATGAGGGACAACGTTTTCCGCCCTTACATTAAGATGTCTCTTGTCAGTCATTGTAAAGTGTAATTTACCCTTTCCCAATGCACCCATTCATGTTTCAGAGTATAGTCTTGTCTTGCCTTGTCTTTTGTGGTTCTGCTCGCTTGCTTATTTCAGCGACTGAAAATGTCGACAATTGAACCTGTTACTTCAGGAAATGGTTTTATATCCATGCGGTATCATCACAAGTATACAACGCTTACTTAATAGTATTTATTGAATACGAATATCATTCTCAAGCAAATTATGAAAATTAATTAAAAGACTAAAATAAATTGAAGCCTGAAGAAACTTTGGCTAAGGTTATATTTTGGTGCAAACTATCTCCCTCTCAACGTGTGCCGAGAGAAAGGTTTCTTACAAACAGAAAAGAAAGAAAAAAAAACGTGTAAACCTACTTTATTCAGACTCGTTTTGTCAACCTACAAGAAAGGGATTACACTGGCCGTCGATGTAACTTATTCTCTAAACAACTTTTCACAACGCTGATCAATGATCCAATTGGACGTTCCGACTGCGCGTGCGCACTGAAACTTGCTCACTCCACTTTGGGAGCACTTTGCCAAGTCTGTGCAGACGACGTTTATAAAGTTCTTGGTCGTGGTTTGCCGCTCAGCGGAAGGAAGGATGGCATTCTTGTACTTCTCATCAGGTGCCCAAAAGTATTTGCTAGGTTGATGTTTATTGGAGAGGGCTTCTTCGTTTCATTTTATACAGTGATCATCATCGCTGTCAGAGCTCCTTCTGTCATTGAAGAGATACTAGTTTGAGGGGCATCGAGGAAAGTGACGTTCAAGACCAACCGGAGCTGGGCAACTTCTCTGGCTTGCAACACTCTCGTCTCTACAAACTGGCATTTATCTTTCGGACATACTCAGAGAATTCATCAATGATTTGTCTAACAAGTATATTCCATTGTTACGTTATGACGGGATCATTTAGGACATCTTTTGTCAATTAATGAATGACATTGTATCTGCCGTCGCCTAACGTTTGCTTTAAGCTAAAATCAAAGATATAGGGCCTACAATTTTGCTTCGTATTGCTCGTGGATCGATACGATTTATTTATTTTCTGAACAGATTTGTTCTGAATAAGAACAATATCGCGTTTGCTTTCAATTTAAAGGGAAGTGGTATTGTCTGAGTCTGCACGTGACTTTTAATCAGTCTGATCTTCAGCCTGATCAAGAGACACCAACTTTTTATTTAAAAAAATTATCTCACTGTAAATAACTCTACTTAAGCTGAGAGGACATTTCGTTCAGTACCAACTCCCCTCCATCGACTAGTTAAAACAGAAGATGAGAATAAACAGACACCTAACATACGACATTTAAAGACATCGGAACCACTTAGTATTAAACCGCTATCACGATTCGATCTCGAATATTAACGTCACTGCATTCTCTGGAATCACTCGACGCGTAATCCATCGCCCCCTTTTCGGGTATCGATGAATTCGTCTGCCCACGGCTGTGTTAAAAAGTAAAGAAAGTCGAGATGCTATAAAATGAGGTAAAACGGCGATAAAAACAACAAGAATGGGAAGTATGTTTAATGTGTCGCCTCAATGACATTAACTGCAACAATGGATGGCCTGTCTGTTAGGAAGAACGATAAACCCGGAATCTGGTTAAAACGACCAGAAGTAAAGCATACCACTGGCATGCATGGTATTGGTCGGTAACACGAGTCCGCTGTCGATATTTAGATTTGGTTACATAGACTGAAACATTTAGTTTATGGTCAAGTTAATCGAGCGCAAATAAGAGTAATGATCCTTAAGTTTGTAACTTTGCGAGCAATCTCTTCTTGTTTCCTTCTCCCACCAAGACGATTCCATCTGGACATTATTTTGAAAGGCGAAGAACCCGACAAACTACACTAATTATTGAAAGGTATCACCAAAGACTTGTTGATATCGTCTTAAAAAGAAAGCTTGTTAAGTCTCATGCCTTAATTGTTCTCTTGGCGTTGTGCAAGAGTGCTTTTAATATGGAAGCAACGCGAAAATGTGAATTTCCCCATTCTATGTAAGTCGGCGAAGGCACGGGAAATAAGAAAGCTGGCAAGTGTTTCCATTAATTCTTGTTTACATCAACTGCGTTTAACTTAGTAAAAAAAGGGGGAACATCAACAAGCATTTTTCTTGACCATTCGTCAAGAAGTGCAACTCTTGTTTGGATCGCTTATTTACCACCAAAGGATTTTAAGGAAGGGGGCATCGTTTTTGTTGGATCAAGTGAAGTATCGAAAAGATTGATAGTCAATCAAATACAGTTGTTTGACAACAATCGAGAAGGATTAACTTTGATAGGAAAATAATACCGGGAAGATGGATCCAGAAGGATTTTTATTCACTGTCGCCTTCCTTTGCGGACTTTTCTCAACGTTGGAAGGAAGGCATCGAGGGAAAGGTGAGAATAAAACTTTTTTTTAACACTGTCTTTATCACCATCAGCAATTCATTTGTCTCATCCGAGATACCATTGTTGTATTATTTTTTGAGCGAGTCAGTTTCCTGTTAATTTGTAATGATTGATTAACTGGATGATATGGTCCAATATGCGAGACAATCAAATTTACCTTTTTTTCCTTTCGCCTTTTTTCTGCTTCCAGTATCTGCCTGTCTGATTTTCATGTTGGTTCTTTTACTTCCCACTTCATCGTAATAATAATAACAATATATGGGGTTTGTAATGCGCCAAATCTACTCTGCAGAATACTCAAGGCACAAAGCGTGGATTGCAAATGACTAGTTAAAGTATTTGAATTATGAATAAATTATTCCATCAAACGTCTATTATTAGTTATAAATTATACCATCAACGAAATTATTATACTTTGAAAAAAATAACCATATTTGGAAAAATCGTTTACTTATTCATCATGTCGACTTAGATGATTTTCTACGACGTAGTCTTTGGCAAAAATTAAGAACAACATTAAAATTGATAAATGAAGATATTTGACAACTTACGTTCATGACGTTCTAGTGGCAAAGCGTATTAAGACGTTTAGATCAACTATTATTGGACTAGTTCTGTGTTGTTAAATTCAGTGAGGTCTAAATAATGTATAGACCAATAAAATAATAATATTACAGAGAACATATCCTTTATTGTCAGATGTTGTATATTCGTAAATATAGGAATCAACATGAAGAGCACCTGTTGACGCAATCACTCCTCTCAATGTGGAAATGGGATCATTGACACCCCTATAACAGTATAAGGAAGGGGTGCAACGTGTGGTAGACGTTAGCCAATTATCTATACTAATTGAGTAGTGATTACCGGTATAATTGGGGAGGAATGTTCCAATGTCGATATTATTTCCCGTTCACCTGGGTGGGACCTAAACTTTCTCCAAAGAAATAAGGAAGATGTGACATGGTTTGGCTATTTCCCGCTCTTCTCCTTTTTCACCCCCCCCCCCTCCCTCTCTCTCCCCCTTCCTCTTCCTCTCTGGGTGCATCTCTCTAGTATAATTAGATTGGACATAAAACAATACTCATCATGAAAACAAGGAAGGGGTAACATATGCAAAAAAAAGTTGTAAAACAAGATTAGAAATACGCTGATATTCCCGTAGTCTAACGATAAACGTGTACGACCGGCCCAAACATCTGATTCAAGTTTTTGCTACATGAGTTGTACAGGAATCGGGCAATAACCTGAATAGATATGTACAAGAAAATACAGAATATCATTCCTTTCCATCGCATATCCCCGAAGGAATCCAGTAACCAAAACGTATGATAAACATCATAAATATGGCTGCGCTGTTACGATTTTCAATTTCTTAGTCATCAAAAAAATAATAGTTTGCCAGTTTTGCCACACCCATACAGCCATGGGTTGTTACCGGTGGGACCGGTGGGGAAGGGTACAAGAAATTCAATTTTCTTCCCCATCCGTGGAATGGTTTTACATCACCGCGGGCATGATGGTCCAGTGTTAGGACGCCTTCAAAAGGAACGAGGGTTGTGGGTTCGAATCACCACTTAGTTAATCTAGACGTGTAGTAAACATGGTAAAAGAACTTTCTGATTTCTTGCTTGGGGAACAAGAGGACACACCAATTTAAGTTCAAGTTCAAGATTTATTTTCCATTTCCATTATCAACATTTTAAGCAAATACAAATCAATCATACATTATAAATATAAACAAATACAAATGAAATATGATAACAGAATCTGATATGGAAATGAGAGGATCCACTAAAACGCATTGCTGGTAGAGCGTGGATCCCCTAGGAAAGTTCAAAAGTTCAATTTACCTGGGTAGGCCTGAATACTATGGGGTTTTTTCCCCTATGAAAACAAAGGGTAGTACATAATGATATGAATATACAAATTTGATAAAATGTACAACTTTTGACGACTGAACGATCAACAAACGATTTATCATTTCCTTCTTCTAAGGTTGTTCGTTTTCTATATGAATCAAACCACTTTCTTTTTTTAAGTAAGCCATAAAGGCATGACTCAGATAGGCTCAAATTTTCCCTTTCATTCCAGAAAAAAACCGCGTCTTATTTGTATTTTTACTTTTTGTTTTTTGAGATGAACCCTCACTCTTTGCAAAAAAAAATCAATAACAACAAAACTATGGTGTTCCTCGAAGACCACAACATGACATGATTATAGTGATGCGTAAATCGAATCTCTTTAAATTGGACATGTAACTCTCAAAGATGTTGTAATAATATCCTCCCCCCCCCAAAAAAAAGGGACCCTGCTATTATTATAATGACGATTACTTTTACATACGCTCCTAATGTTAAAGCATTACAACAGTTCGCTCTGTTCTTGATCATTGTCCTACATTTCAAAATTGAATTTAAATTGTTTAAAACAATTGCCAGAAGAAGAAAGAAGACGACGATGACGAAAAGAAAAAGGAGAAAGAGAAGAAGAAGGAGAAGAAGAAGGAAAAGGGGGAGGAGAAGGAGTAGAATACCCCAAAAAATAAGGAGAAGAACAACAACAAGAACAATAAGAAATCAAGAAATAGGAAAAAAGCAAGAATAACCATAGGAAGAAACTTAAAATTGTGACGAAGAATTGCCCCAGTGCTGGTACGGATGACAGTGTAGATGATGACAATTACTTTTATTTCTGTTGCTTATTAATGTCGAAACATGGCAATATAGTTCGCTCTGTTATTGATAATTGTCCTAAATTTCAAAATTGAATTCAAATTGTGTAAAACAATTGCCATATCCTCACTTTCATGGATTTGAAGAGAAAACACCCTGAATTACTCATAACCCGATAGTATCAAATGACATACCGTGATATGTCTAGCATTACTCTCAAAATGAGGGATCGTTTGAAAAGTGGAATAATAGTGAGTAATACATGTAAATAGGTCAAAATATTAGATGTTGCACGAACAAGTTGTCAATAAATAACCATCCATCATAAAGTTTCACCATTCCTTCTACAAACCTGGCAAATGTGCTCCAGTTTACAAAAAGATGTCGCGTTTATGATTTGTAGGGCGCAAACGAGGTGTGTGTGGGGGTGGGGTGGTTGATAGGGCTCATTGATACGAGGGGAATGGGACGTTTCTCCCTAACTATAATGAAAATGGAGGCATTTAATGCCGTGAATGGAAATCGCCCCCCCCCCCTCCCACCCCCTTCCATTGCAACCATATCGATGCTACGGTAGAAGGTCAACGGTTGTCAAACACAAGAATGCATTTTATTAGCCAATTAGATGGTATCATAAAACAATTTTCATGACTATAATCACCTGATTATACGCCCTCATTACTTCGATGGTACCT
Organism: Lytechinus variegatus; assembly: GCF_018143015.1. Classification (NCBI taxonomy): domain Eukaryota; kingdom Metazoa; phylum Echinodermata; class Echinoidea; order Temnopleuroida; family Toxopneustidae; genus Lytechinus; species Lytechinus variegatus. Next base: position 22,166,336 of record NC_054756.1, read on the forward strand.
TGACCTAAAACGTTGCGTTAAACCGATTAACGCTAGCGGTCTTTGATAAAAGGCTAATTTGGATAATAAAGCATATATCTCAAACGACTAAATGATTATAATGTAATATCGTTATTATGTACACACCAACTTTAACTTGCCATTAACCCCTTTACAACGCGTTTCACTTTTGAAAGAGTACATGACTTATCTAAAATTTAAAATTAAAAAAAAGTTTTGAGCTTCTTTCCGTATTATTTTCATCAAACACTTTTTATATATATATATTCTATTTTCCAAAGGGAATCGCTATTTTACAGAAGATCTGGAAGAGTTAGCATGTTGCTTCACTTTCAATTCGATTGACCCTCCTTTTCCCCTCTGGGTATAGTGAAGGGTAATATGTCATGTTTGTGGAGGAAAAAGTTGAAGGGAAAATCGTGAAATGAAGATATTTGAAACGATGAATAATGAGATGATTCATCAAAATTCCCGTTTTTTCGGGCGATGCTTAAACAATTCCTCACTTTAATGAAGCTAATCAAAATCGACAACTTAACGTTTAAAAAAAATATATATATATATATTTTATAGAATGTATTAAATATGTGAATCGCGAAATCGCGACCCAATGGATGAATATAAATGATGCATACAACTAATTGGCTCATTACCTATTTCAACTTCCTGACGCATAATGGTTGAGCGGTTTTTTTTTTGTTCATGTTTGATATTTTAATAAAGAAGTAAAAAAAAAATACCACGACAAAAAAAGTCCTCACTTAATCATGGACGGCAAATCTCCATGAAATATGTATTTATTTTAATGTCTCTCAAAGGGGAGGGGGCACGGACTGGGTGTACCCCCCCCCCCCGATCCGCCAGTGGCCACACTTGTCCCCAACGTTGAGAAATATCTTTAGGTCAATGTAAAATAAAGCATATCGAAACATTAAAGCAATCTTTATTGCGATATAGATTTGTGGTGCTCTAGTCTAACTCGGAGGGTGACTCAGTAAAAAAGTTGTGTTTACACTTTGAGCTTACTGCGATGATGCGGGCCATTCGCCTTGTTTACTATGTTATATTACTTCAACAATGTCAAAATGAGGTCGCGTGTAACCACTTTAAAAAGTCGAAAGTAAAGTCTGTAAACCAATGAATCCAATTTAAAGGCATTAACTAGTTACATCCTATTAGAAAATGTCTTTCAAGTGTTGATTGAATCAATGGAAAGTAAGTAAAAAAAATGCCAAAAAGATCAGAAAGATAATAAGGATAGGATTTCAGTTTTTAGAAGCGTACACAAAGACGCTCAACACTTGAGTTAGTTTTGTTGTTTTTTATCATAACGCAATGGAAGTAATTAACCAAGTTTTATGATACCAATTTAATTATTTTATCATGAAAAAGTTCGACATTTTGTTTAACAGCTGCGTGACGTGACGGTATTTTATTCACAACTCTAAGAAGAATAATATGAAAATTATTGACTTTCAAAATGTGTTATTTTATTATCTGTAACCCTTAACTTGGATGATATATTCTGTTCGCGTTACAAAATGCACCTTTAACACTGATTGGATAGTAGTTACTACATGTAGGTCAGGGGTCTCTTTTGTGCAATTATTAGCCATTTTCAAAATTTAATAATTTTGGCAATTTTCTGATTTGACTATAATACAGCCATTTCTTACCAGAATGTACTTTTAATAATATCGGTCACCCCCATCTGACTCTAAATCTAGTCATCCTCGACCTGTTATGTGTATACATTGTACACAGCAAAAACTGTGGTGTTAAGCGGTGTACATAGAGGACCACACCAGTTATCTTACACCGGTGTTAAATTGGTGGTGTTAGTTTTACACCTATAGGTGTTATAACAACACCTATGGTTGTTACATTTACACTCTTTGGTGTTATATTCAATCTCTAGGGTGTTATTTTAACACCTCAGGGTGTGGTCCTCCATTAACACCAATTGCTGTCAGTTTTAACACCACAGTTTTTACAGTGTATACAAAACTTACTAAATGTAATCGACCCAAACTGAAGCCCTTTAACTCTTTCAATACTGGGCCACATGATGACATCACAAGTGCAGTATCAATTTTGCGGTGCACTCGATAAAATAAACGTTAATGTGACGTCACGTTTGTATTAGGTATTAGCATCTGGATGTCGACAAATTTACTTGGGTGGGACACTCCGTGCATTTCTGATGACGTTTACAAAAGTAGTTGTGACGTAACAGGAAGTGTTTTGATTTTCTAATTTGTCTAGAAGACTGTAGATATCTCAATGAAAGCTTAGAGATTAAAATCTAGACATACAAAACCATATTCGTATTTCCGTCTCCGTCATCTGGGATTTAAATGACATTTTAGTTGTATTTAACACTTTGTTTATGAATAAAATGTATTTTGGCATGTCTAAGTTTGCATCTAGTGGAGCATTGTGGCCCAGTGGATTAGTCTTCGGACTTTGAAACAGAGGGTCGTGGGTTCGAATCCCAGCCATGGCGTAATTTCCTTCAGCAAGAAACTGATCCACGATGTGCTGCACTCGACCCAGGTGAGGTAAATGGGTACCGGTAGGAAGTAATTCCTTACATTCCTTAAGAAGCTGTGTGCGCTATGAACGCCTAGCTTAGCCGGTAATATAGGAGCGCCTTGAGCACCTAACAAGGTGGAAATGTGCGCAATATAAATATCCTATATTATTATCATTATTATTGTTTCCCCACAAAATAAAGTCAACGTGAATGATAATTGATAAATGCATTTCAAGTGTACTTTGCATTCAACGTAAGCAATAAAAAAGGTTATACCTTATACCATGAAATAATGGATACAAAGCCATATGAAACATATTGTGATGTAACATTGTTTCAATTTTTTTGTTTCAAAATAATATTATTTTTTCAGAGTGCGACAACCTTCATGTTTTAGTCGACATGATTGAATGAACATTTACGATTATTTGATATGATCATTGATCTACTACTTTTATGTTGATAGATTTTAGAGCTGTCTTCTTAGGATTGTTTTTTTTCTCTCTTTCAAATAAAATAAAACGATTGGAAATAAAAGGAAGCTGTAAGTATGCTAAAAGTTAGGCCACAATGCATGCCTGGAAAATATTTGTTGATGCCTAATAAATTTTTCACATCATTTATTTGAAAAAAGGTTAATTATTTTGATTGTAATCCTTTATGTTTGGATTTGAAGTCAATAAAAATAAACTTGAAACTTCATTTCCCTTTGGAGGGGTGGTATATGTATTCTTTTTTTTTCTTTTCAAAATATAATTTTTACTCATTTTCTTTTTCATGTTTTTGGTGTGGACCGTCCGTTTATCATGCATCTTGATTCGTCACACATGTTTCTTTTATTGTGCGCTCTTCAACTGTTCAACGAATTAAAAATCTGAAAAAGAAGTCCTCAGATTTCATTGCAAAACTTGACCTTAGCTTAAACACCGCTATGAAATTTAACCCATGATGCATATTTGAAAAATATGCTTGAAAAATTTGATGGTACAGATATGTTCAATATAAATTTGCACTATTGCCCGCCCTGTCAAACTTTATTATAGCGTAGTCTGCATATTTCAGACATGACTTTGATTGGGACTGTAGGTTGAGCTGATTTCCGTAATTAATTTGCCTCCATCGTGTTCAATTGATGGCCATCCTTGAGTAATTAATCGCAAGTAGGACCTAAATCGGAACTAAGGATCGTATACGAAGAACTATTGAAGGCAAAATGTATATAGAACAAAATTGTTCAATCTCAATGATGCGGTATGACTGAGATGTAGACTAGTTCAAGTGTATACTATAATCGTGGTAATTATGAAGCCGACACCCTCATGACTATACACAAAGCACGGAACCCGAACAAGAATGACGTTGCACAAATAAAATATCATTTACTCAAGTTTAACACGTATAAGTTTGTTTTTTTAAGTTGAACTTTTTCTTCATTTTTAGAAGATAAGGATTAGGGATGCAAGGCCAAACAATTCTTAGTAGATTCCCTCTTTTCCACACACATTTGAATATACTTTGTGCAAACTTATGTTAGAATAGAATTACGCTTTTGTACAATGATTATCACTTGATCTGTACTTGATTTTATATATCGTGTTTGCTTTGTTTTTTATGTATATTTGTTATAGAAATGAATCTTGAAACTTGAATCCACTCATGTTCGGCTGATAAGAGTAGGTGAATAAATTGGAAAATCATTTTTTATCATTATTTTTATTATATTAATTTTTATTGTTATTGTCATCATTATTTTCATTATTGTTATTAGTGTTATTATTATTATCATCATCATTTTTAAAGTATTTTTATTCATTATGACTAATACATCTGAACATGAAAATATCCACCCCCTCTTCTTGGCGACAAAAGTCACAATTCAGAAGATAATTGTTTGTTTGAATGTAGGCCTATATATTTATATTGATGATTGGATTTTTGTTCTTTTCTTTTTTTAAGACGTCATTCCTTGATCTGACTATTGCTGGAGATTGTACATCGCTTCGCAAAGCACGAAAACACATTGCGTATTTCATTTTAGAAAGGCAAATGAATATCAACCTTTCTTTTAGTAAAACATTGAAAAGGATGGTCCGGACTGAGAGTGTCTATAACTAAATAAATAGAGTAGAATTCACTGAGCAAAATGCCGAAAATTTCATCAAAATCGGATAACAAACATGACAAATAACAAAGTTATTTTAATTTTAAAGTTTAGCAATAGTTTGTGAAAACAGTCGTCATAAATATTCATTAGGTGGGTTGATTATGTCATATCCCACTTGTTCTTTTGTATTTTCTTATATGAAACTAGGTTTATTCAAAATATGATTTTATGTAATAACTTAAGAAAACGGAAAGGTGGGATGTGACATCGTCAGCCCACCTAATGAATATTCATGACGACTGTTTTCACAACCTATTGCTAAACTTTAAACTTCAATAACTTTATTATTTGTGATCCGATTTTGATGATATTTTCGGCATTTTGCTTAGTGAATTCTTCTCTATGTATTACGATATAAATATTTTCAGCCCGGACCATCCCTTTAAGACAACCTGACTGCATGGCTTGCGTCGCCGTGCCGAAGAAAACAAAAAAAAAATCCTGAGGTAGACATCATAAATGCCTACAGAATGACGTTTATGATCTTCCATTATAAACATGATAAGGGTTCAACGGATGTATCAATATCCTTGCCCCCTCCGGATAGCTGGGCGGGGCAGCTCTTAAGGAACCCCCTGTATTGAAATGAGATGTTCCCCAGCGCAAAGAATACATTGTGATTGCTCATATTTTCATTTCATTATAAAGTTGCCTTGTATTGTTCGGGAGCTGGGGGATGGGGCGTCTTTCCTTAACAAAATGAATTTCATGTTTGGTTATCAGACCAAATGCAGACATGGAAAATGTGTTATGACGTGAGTATCGGGATGAAAGGGCAAGGAAATTGGTGACCTCTTGTTTTTTTTATTATCAGATTGATTCCCTAATTATTATTAATACTATTAATAATATTAATAATAATAATGATAATAATATAGGATTCGTATAGCGCACGTATCCACCCTTTGATTTCGACTGTACATGTGATAAATTGACAGACACGTTTTATCCAATCGTGACTTTGTTCGTACAGGAGTATGAACTAAGCTACAGTAGTCTACCGATTCCGGTGCTAACAGCTTTTTGAGGAATTACTTCCTGCCGGTACCCATTTATATTACCTTAATTGAGTGCAGCACAATGTGAGTTAATTTCTTGCTGAAGGAAAACACGCCATGGCTTGGAATCGAACCCACGTTCCTCAGTTTAAAAGACGGGAGTCTTAACCACTAGACCACGACGCCCCCACACTAGTTACTCCGTATCCTGTACAGGATCAATTGACGGTCATGTTTTATCCAATCATTGAATTTGCTAATACCGGAGGTTTGTGAAAAGGGATCACTAACGTGGGGGCGGGGAGGGGGGGGGCGGCTTTTCTTGTCGATTCGTTTGGCAGACGTATCGTTGAAGCCAAATTTAATTTTAGTCAAATTGCTTTGCTTTGAATCGATGTCAAATCATGAGCGATACAGATGAATAATATCCATAGAGAATCATGTTTTAAAGAAAGACGGCTAGGATTACAACAAAGGGGAATTGACAGAAAGATTGTGAGCCATTTGCTGGGAAATACTTTAATTTTGAAACAATCGTAGAATGGGTTTGTTCGTTTATTTGTCATTAATAATGAACATGATTTGAACCACAACCATGGTTACCCCTGAATGTGAGGACTGATTTAGCTTCAAGCACACCCCCCCCCTCCCCCTCCACCCCCGATGCTTCCTGATAATGTCCAAATTACCCTGATAAATATCCGCACGCAAGTTGCAAATTCAGCTCGAATTAATGTATATTTTCTTATCATGAAATTACGTTTTTCTGAGTATCAGCCTATTCGGTCTATCGTGCAAATACAAAACAATGGATAACTTTGAAACGACGTACTTTGCAGACAGAACGTAAGAGATTTGTTTTAAAAGATGCATTTTTCACGCTTTAAACATGTTAAACTTCCCAGCGAGAGCGTCTTGTGTGGCAAATGTGGGAGTAAAATATTTCAAGCTCACCATGCCATCACCATCCCCTGTACATGTGTATGTCATCCATGGTTAAAGGGGAAGTTCACCCTGACAAAAAGTTTATTGTAAAAATAGCAGAAAAAATAATAAAAAATATTGCCGAAGGTTTGAGAAAAATTCATCAAATAATTAAAAAGTTATTAGAATTTCAATTATATGATTTGTGACGTCATATGCGAGCAGCATTCCTACATAGCGAATGGTAAAAAATCAATGAAATGTCATTTTCTCAGAAAATTGAAAATGGTTTTCACTGTACCTTTTGAATTTCAATAGACCAATCATTTCACACCCGATCATGAATAAAAAACAAAATTAAGTCATCAGGAACCATACAAAATTTGAAATTCATGCATTTTATATTACATAACACATGGGGCAGCTGCTCGTTTATGACGTCACAAATCCAAAACTTTGAACTCTAATATCTTTCTTACTCTTTAACGGATTTTCCTCAAACCTTCACCAATATTTTTTACTATTTTTTCTACTATTTTTACAACAAAGTTTTCTTCAGGGTGAACTTCCCCTTTAAATAATCACACGGTACATTTTGGTTAGAGTTTGGACTTGCGCCACTGTCAGGCACGATATACAACGTTTACCAAGTAGAGATCAGAATGTTTGGGGACGGTAAAGTGTCGCCGAATTTGAAGTACAGTCCCGGGGGGCCACTTCCATCCACGAGTGGATACCATGCGCGACCATGGGGTCTCGAAAAGCACCCTTAACACGTAATTTCTATATTCAGAAAATGCACCCCTTAACAAGTATTGGCGTGTGAATTAAACCCTACCCTTAACAAGTATTGGAAACAAAACGAAACTCTTGGCAAATATTCCCTGAAATGAACCCCTAAACAAGTAAAGAAATGTTTTATTGTTACGGGTCCTTCGGTCATCGGCTTTACTTTATTTGGTTTAGTACGACCCCACCTTCTACACCCCGCGCAAATCGGACCCTAAACACGAAGTGTTTGGGGCAAAAAGGACATCCTTTATATTAACATTTTAATTTTGTTTTATCATCCCCGCAAATTCGACCCTAAACAAGTAATTTTCCTAGCGAAATAGATTTTTGTGCTTTTGACACCCTTATCACGTTACGTACGTAACGTGCCGTATCGTGAAAAAGACATCCTTTTTACGTGTTTTTTTGGTCGCGCATGGTATCCACTCGTCAATGTAAGTGCCCCCCGGGAGAACAGTTAAATACCACCTGCATGACCTGGGTCCCGTTTTACAATGGACTTGCAACTACCATGGAAACCTTGATTCTGATTGGCTACTGGGCCATATTACCATGGTAGGTGCCATCATGGCAAAGTTACAATAGTTACAAATCCTTTGTGAAACAGCGGGCCCAAGGTCCATTACGTCCATCACCCAACTAACTGGTGCAACCGACAAACACGTGTGTTCATTTGTTTGTTGTTTCCAAACTGTGATAGTTTTATTAAACTTTTCATATGGTCGAAAAAATGTAACTGTTGTCGACGCCAGCCCCCTATATTCCAGAATATATGGTTGTTTTATACAACTACTAAATTTTCCCATGTTAGAACTAAAAAAAAAACAATCACCAGTCATTAACATTCCTGATATGAGCATGGACATAATAGGTCCATGATATGAATATCCCGCCCTGTAGATACAGGCGACAGTCGTGGCATTGCAAATCGCAAAGGGGGAAGCGCGTAACATCATTTGTTTTATATTTCCTGCATGAATTATGCTGGGGCAATAAAACCCTTCCAACAAAATGAAGTCGGCGACTGCTTCAGGATTTCATGTGTACATAATGCAGCGAAGGGATATAGTAATGGCGAGGGTCATACTTTGAGGACATAAATTGAACCAATCCTAACTGAAACACAGGTACTAGGGGAAATCAAACCAACCATTCTTTTGCCACCGTGTGTTCCCAGAGGCGTAGCCAGATAGCCACCCCTCATACTTTGAGAGAACCATGATGTATTTTTTTCTCCTTTTTCTCTAACACGGTATTCACGGATCTACGTCATGGTATTTAAGTGCACATCTGTGGTATATATCTCAGAAAAGGGCCCCACTTGCTAGCGGGAGGGGGCTCTAAAAGGGCAAAAGTGAGGACCAACCCTATTCTCATTCAGGCTACTTACATTGTAACACATTTAAGAACCTTGGGTCGCCCTATGGATTCCTCATAGGGATGTAGTTACTTGTTTTTGTGAAGGGGACAAGGGGTGGCGAATCCCCGTAGAGAGCTCCTCTGCAGGACTCTTACGATTCAGACTACATGTACAAAAGGCTACTTGATCTCAGTGAGCGTCAGTTTCCCAATACGTGTCATCCTCCTCCTCTCTGCGGACAATCCTAAGCCAACTCCTAGATCAGGCAGGCTCCCGGAAGTGCGGTGGTGATGGGATGTCATTGAGAACGCGCTTAAGAGCAAGGGTGTACTTCCGGTGTGTTGAGTGATCCGTTCTGACGGCCGAGCAAAGACTTAACCCTCTCAGCTTCAATGGCCCGAGATTCAATCGATGCGTTTTGTGTCCTACATGTTCGTTGCAAACGCTTTGCCAATTGGTACTGGCAGCAGTGTATTTGATGTCGCCATGTTCAATAATAATATAATAATAATACAAGTAATAATAACAGTATGCAACATTTATATATCACTTAATACATATGTTTCTAAGGGCTGCATACTATTACCCCGGCCTTAGCATGGTTACTCGAGCATTCAAGGAATTCCTTCCTACCGGGTACCCATTTACTAACCTGGGTAGAGAGTGGCAAATGCATATGAACGCCTTGCCACCGGACGCGAGTGTTACGGTGGGAATGGAACCAGGACCTTGAGGTTCAAAGTCTGGAGACATGTTCAACATCCATTCATATATAATTCTATGACAAAATATTTTATTTGAGGCCACTGAGCCATCTCACTTGTCTTCCATGCTAAATATTCATGAAACATAATCCTGCGTTGCGTTTCATGAGTCTGACTTTTTTTGTATGATTATACTGGATTCTCATAAGGTGTAATCCCTACGCATGGTATGATCCGTTTGTTCCTCGGGAAGGCCTAAATTAAAAACCACCCTCCTGCCATCTGATCATGTACTAATTTGCCCAGGTTCTACGGTTATATAGTATTATCTAGCATATGCATTGGCTTCGTATTGAATCAGCATTAAATAAAACTTATTTTAAAAAGCTATCATTCATTTTCAGCATTAGATTCATTCGAAATAAATAATATTATTAAGCATCCACACGATCCGATTGTTGCCTTTGTATTCAATTTCCTCCTAACTTTTCAATTTGTTTGTTCCATATCAAAATTTGTAAGTATATAGCGGGCACCATACTGGTGACAAACATGTACATCGATACGTTGCCGTTTTACCACAGACCAGGGATGTGACAGGGGGACTGAATGATTCACAATTACGTCATCTGCATCAATGATCCAACAGACGAACCCTTGTCATCACCTGCTCGACTTGAGACCTATAATCATATTTGATATCTTCTCAAACGGTTCTTAAATCTGAATCGCCGCCCGATAATCCAATCAATTTTCGGGTTTCTCGTCATTTGTCGGTATTTTCTTTCTCGCAATCAAGTAATACCGGGGGACCTGCTGCTGTCCATTCATATACCAGTCATGGCGGCTAAGGTGCCTTCGTGCTATTATTTGTCTTAGGGAGTTTTTCATGAAACAAAGTGTGCGATTTGGTTTTAAGCTAACAAAATCTCTTCATCGTCTTTGTTCAGAGCAAATTTATTAGTGAAAATCGCTGACATTAAACTTCATAAAAATGATCCCCCAAACGTAACTTTCAAAATCGTGGCCGGATCATGTCCCACCATAAAAGCTAAAGATGAGGATTTTAATATCGGTCATGTTGATGTATGATTTTCAATCGAAATAAAATGAAATGATTTTCCTGCAATCATTTGAGGTTTTATAATGTCAATATTATAGGAAAGGTCTAAAAGGCCTATTCATTGTGTGTAAGCAAAAAGAAAATCAATGAACGCCCCGGTTCCTTCAAGCGAAGCATAAACTATCAGAGTAGATGTTAGCTTGAACAGGTGATATGATGGGCAACGATCTTGGACGTGGCATGTCCGTCCCCTTGCATTCTCCAAATGAACTCAAAAGATCGCAAAACAGGTGCATGCGACCAGCCCCCTCCTCTCCTTCTCTCTCGAGCAGACGAGACGGGTAAACAGCTGGTCCACGGCTGCCAAGTCATGCACACTATGTCAACGTGTAATCGGAACTTCCGTAACATTTTCTGTCACGTGATCGGATTCGACCAATGATTCTGCAATATTGGCAAAAGTCACAGTTTGGGCAGCAATGCTAATGAATTGGCCTCATGTTTGTAGATGTTACTTTAGAACAGTGGGTTATTTTTCCAAAACATTTATAAATTCTTTGACATTAAATCGATTTATAAATTCTTTGTAAAGAAAATAATATACCTTTCAAAATCATCGAGGTTTCATATCTCGAGAGTATGGCTGAGGAAATATAGAGTTTCTACAAAATAATAGGTCGCTACAACCCGGTAACCAATTCGTTTTCTGAAAATTTGACCGTCAATTGAGAGCCTTAGCAGCTGACCACGGCACCCCCACTATGCTAACGTTACCTAATATCGCTATGCGATGATAGCATTAATAATAATTATAATAATTAAAGTGGTTATGACCATGATGACGATATTTAAAGATAATGCACTCTGAAAACTGAGAATGTAAAAGACCAATGCCATGCGCATATAGTGGCATGTTGCATAAAATGCTCCAATCAAACGCAACTCCAACAAATAAAAACGCGTTTAGGGGTTTTGCACTCGCTATACTTAGTTTCGTTTGCTGGAGGGGCTGCAACGGATAGTTATTACCAGGGGCCGCGGAACGGTTTTCAAAGTGGGGGGGGGGGCTGAGCCAAAAGTGGGGGGGGGGCTGAACATGCTAAAACTCACAATTGTATGGTCATTTTTGCGTTTTTGTACACAGTTTTGGCAAAAAGTGGGGGGCTGAAGCCCCCCCCCCCGCCCCCCCCCCCGGTTTCGCGGCCCCTGATTACAATCCTAAATCTAACCCTTTTCCCTCTGAGATAATTAACACACCGGCAACCGTCACAGGACTGTGTCGTGTCACCCAACCGGTCCCCAGGCCATTTTGTCCAAATTATGCTGCATTATTCGCACTAAAGGCCGGGTAGGCAGTCGGAAACCTTTCAAAAGAAGTAACTTTTGACGAAGGCCCTTTGCTCGCAATAAAAACAAGAATAGCATCCTTTACGAGATACCCGGCAAAGAGGATCAAAGTAAATAGGGGTTCGTTAGCTTCCAGAAAATATCACCGTGAAACACGTTGGACTACAAAGGAATTAAGCAAACAAGCAGTATTTAGGTCCTCGAGAACCCTAATGAATGGGAACCCGCAAAAGGAGAATTACAGAAATGGCGACAAGTAAACAAGTAAATAAGCACACTTTCTTGAAGATTTGTCTGACTGATTTTCCAATAAGTGTCAAAGGAAATACCCGCTTATGAATGTCTAAAGAGTGCAGCGGGTAGGGTTAAAATACGGACATCGTATGAAAAGAACTTTGTCTGTGTACTCCAAAGCATTTTCCGCAAATAATAATACCATAGGAGTGCACAATTAAGGGCTTGATTCGATTTTTTTTTTATTTTTAAGAGGGTACATGTAACTGAATGAATGAGGACGTTTTACAGACGGAAACAAAAATATAGAGATTTTGGGACCATCTTCCCTGTCACGGAACATCATCTGCCTCTGTTGTAAACAACCCCAGTTAATTCTATCCTCCAGTCTGAGTGCATGGTTCTAATTATAATACTCATTCTATCGTTATTGTTATGATTATTATCATTATTGATATTACTATTATCATTATTATTATCATTATCATCATATAGTAGTAGTATTGATATTATTATCATTATTATTATCATTATCATCATATAGTAGTAGTATTGATATTATTATCATTATTATTATTATGCATCATCATCATCATCATTGCCATTAGTAGTAGTAATAGTGGTAGTATTAGTAGTAGTAGGATCTTTATCATTATATTGTTATCATTATTATTAATGAAAATACCGGAAGGACGTTGGATTACGATGGACCCTACTAAATAGGGTCTGTGTCCGAATCCATATCAAAAACACCGTTCGATTTCCATATGCGATACAGAATTACGTTAGCAGTTTGTTTATGTATCGACAATAACGAGTCCCATAGACATAATAGAAAGTTATTACAAAAATGTGTAGTACCACAGGAGTCTTTACTTGGACCTTTAATATCTTATTTGCATTACTGCATATTACATTTGCTCTTATTTCACTTCCCCTGTTGCAAGAGACTCCCAAGTCATTACTGCCATTTGTTTCATACTTGGTGGACAAACCTCTGAATAAATGTAATTTCATGTGATAAAATACAAAATGATACGTAACAATATGCATAAAATCATTTCACCGAAACGTTGCCAAACCGTTCAAATTGTCATAACCTTGTTAACTTTTGTCCGATTTCATTGATATTTTCAGGGTTTTGTTTGTCTGATTTTAATTTATCTGTACAAATTATACTATTTTCATCCTTGAGTATACTTGTAACATGTTTAATGTCGATTTTTCATTCTTGATAATAATTGTATAGGGAATTTTTCTGGAATATTTAAAAAAAGAAGTACGCATTACCGGGCAGTTCTACCCTTTTTAGTGATATTTCACAATGCTGTCTACCTAATTCTCTCGCTTTGAGTATAAAATGTTCAGAGGTCCTTTGTTTCTTTTACAGTTTAGCTTGTTAGTAATAATTATAATAGTAATAAAAATAACAGTTATAATAATAATAACACTAATAGTAACATTTATATAGCGCTTATTACACAACAAAAACTGCGGTGGTAACCGGTGTACAAAGAGTACCATACCACTTTTTTACACCTGTGTTAAATTGAAAGCGTTAGTTTAACACCTTTAGGTTTTATTACAACACCTTTGGTTGTTACAGTTGACACCAACTGGTCTAAGTTTTAACACCACATTTTTTACAGTGTACACGTTGACAAGTTTTGCATTGCAATTTATATTACCATGGTCATCGGATCATTGCATGCCCGCAAATAATGTAATGCCTTTCTCCATTCCCTTGGAGTATTCCAACACGAATTCCAAGACTCAGTTGCTAGGCATCTTGCATAGGCTTTCGCGTCCTACCGGAAAACCATTTATGATTAAACAACTGGAAAGAGAGTGGCAAATCGTGGATTCACGCCTTGCCAAAGGACGCAAGGCCGCGGTGAGATTCGAACACACAACCCTCAGATTGCAAGGCGAGAGTCAGAACCGCTTCACCACGACGCTTTCACAAACCCTGGAGTGATAATGAGCATTCATTTGAACAAATAAAAACGTTAAAAATGATATATGTATGTTATACAGAATTGAGATTATTGTCATTAATTCATTATTCAAATACATATATGGTAATAAGGTTCGTAACCCGTGTAAACCGATGGAAATATCGAAATGCAGGCTTTTCCCTATAATCCCTACAGACCAATCCTTCTCTGCTAAATAAAAAAATACAAGAGAACATTCATCATTAAATGTTCCTCTTAAAGTGGAAACTCTCGAACCTTTTGAAACTGGACAAGAAAACCTATTCAAGTGATATTTTGCAACCCTGTAATTTTCTTATTAAGCACATAATGAGACAGGAAGATGAGCTATTATCGTTCGCACAATGGTTGGGCCGGATTATTGGAGATGATACCCTGACGGATCAAAACCGCGTTTTGTCCCAATCCTGCTATCCAACAGTTACATACTTCTCAAGATGCACACAATGAATCATTATGTCTTTAGGAAAATATACGGATTGGGGAAAATAATGATCAATTTTCTCGACAAAGGCGCATTTATCGAATAGAGCGTCGTCAAATCAGAGATCCCCAAACGCGATAGTCTGCGGACGAGCTTGGGGAATACTACTCTTTCATGCCGTTTTATTCATCTTTCTTAGTTTGACGTTTGGAATCTCCCCGGGATCGTAAAGCGTTTAAGGTGTCGTTATAGAAAAAATGTATTGGGCGCCTTTTGTTGAGGTTTAATCTGCAATCTCATTAATGATGAAAGGGCGAAAGGAAATGGAAGAAGGCTTATAATGTAACAGATATGGGAAGAGTTTTCTTGTATTGGGATACGTTAAAACCATGCAAAACCGTGATAAATAAAACAGTTATTTTTCAAAGGTTGAGGACCGATTGTCCGATACGGTACCAAGGCATTTTGCTTGTGCGGCAATTGCTCCGGGATTAATTTCGTCTAAGATGCAGGTTACGGTTGCATTATGGTTTTATATCAACTTTATATGGTTAGGATGAGGGGATGGTATAGTGTTAAATCCAGGGTGGAAGTCGGTCATTCGATTAATGTGTGGAATTTAGAAAGGAACAATTTTGTCGCCGGAGTAAGTGTCATGGAACCTTCCGATGCAGTGTATGTAAATAAGAAAAACATGCACGCTGTCCCATAAAAGTCCATGACTATTTAAATCTTACGTAGTTTCTATGTGTTTTAAAGTTTTTATAATTATCAATATTCTTTTCCATCTATAATGTTCAACGAACAAACATGGACGTTCCCTTTTTGCTTTGACCAAAAGCCTTTAGAAATTACAGATTGACGTGATAACATTGATTTTTTTTATGTATGTGGTCGTTTTGCTTTCTATTTTTTCTCTTTTATTATTTAAATGACTACGGTAGATATAACACGGCCCTTAATCGTGTCAAAGTTCTTCTGGAACTTGTCTAAAGCGAAATTACCATGCATATTTTGATCCTCGCGCAGAATTGATGGTATCTTGTTTGGCTGAGCTTTTCTGAAGCAAATCATCAACGCATGTAGGGGTTATTACGTTCTTTCAAACTTTATCGTGATTTTATGTTCTTCTTAAGCCCATTTAACGCTTTCCCTGCTTTTGTGTTGTAAATCTGTTTATGGGTAGACTGTACCTAAACGCGATTGTCGCGGTATTTTCCCACTAATGTGCAACATTCCTTTACATTGATGAATTATTTTAACGATCCTCAGTCTTTTGAGTACATCAATTTTATTTCAGCCAAATGGACTGAATTAGGCCTGCTCCCCGATGAAAGACGACGCTCATTGTGACTCACAGCCCCTCGTTATTTCTTGCCAATGCCCCTCCCCCCGCTCTTTCACTTTCTCCCTCACCCCCTCACCCCCCCCCCCCCCCCTTCTCTCTCTCTCTGTCGGTCAGGTCTGTCAAACGGTTTTATGTCGGTAAGAGAAAACATACAGGCTGGTGAGGGTAGTTCCAGTCCGTCCAAGTAGACTTCTTACGCATCGTTTATATGACTTCTTTTTACTATATCTTATCCACGAACTCGCTTTCATCTATTGTTGTCCAACTAACAAACGAGCATATTCACATTGGGTTTTACTAAAATAATATATTTGAATTTCAGGTTGACATGATACCAAGAAGGATTAGCGTGGTTATCGGGCATGTAGGGTACATTCATGATACCTACATGAAATTAGGCCTAATTCCCAGTTGGCACCCACTTGGTCTTATTTGCACTTCGGTTAATATCCAGATGTACGGAGCCATTTAAATGCAATCGACTTGACGACTTTATCTTGCCATGTCGACATAATTACCTTGACATGTCGAGATACGTCACATCGCCAAGTCGACCAAGTCGATACGTTATCTAATCAAGTCGACTAGAAAAAGTTATACGTCGACATGGCAAGATATGAAGTGTCAAAGGCTCGGCGAGAGTCCAAATATCTCGCCAAGTTGACATATATATTTGAATAAGTCGACTTGGCAAGATAAAATATCTCGCCATGTTTACATATAACCCTTTGATAAGTCAACTTGGCAAGATAACGTATCTCGCCGTGTCGACATATAACCTTTTCAAGTCGACTTGATTAGATAACGTATCTCGCCATGTCGATATATAACTTCTTGTAAGTCGACTAGGCGAGATATCGTATCTCGCCATGTCGACATGATAAGCTTATTATGTCGACATGGCAAGATATAGTATCTCACCAAGTAGTCAAGTCGATGGCACTTTAAAGGTTCCGTACAGATGTAAATATAGTTATCTCATTCTCTTTTCTTACAGGGTGTCCGCTTGGTTGCAGTACCTGCTCCGTCTACAATGGGTGCATCACATGCAAGCCAAGGTATTTGTTTCTCTTGCACCGCAGTGGGATGAAGCAGGTGGGACTGTGTACCCATGCCTGCCCCGTCGGGTTCTACCCCAACAGTGCTGGAGAGTACCACCGCTGCTCGAGTAAGGGTCCGGATCTATTCATTGATTTCTTTTTATGTATAATTTGGGTGGGAAGTTTCCAAATTCTAGTAAAATAAATAGGGGGAAACAGGAAAGCCAATTTTTGTGTGAGGGTGCCTTTAGATTTATTTATTTATTTATTTATCTATGTATTTGTTTATTTATTTATTCATTCATTCATTTATTTGTTAATTTGTTTATTTATTCATTTATTTATTTGTTATTTATTCATTTATTCATTTATCTCCATCCTCTGACGTCTCTCCTTTAAACTTTTGAAAATTTATCCAAATGGAGACTGGAAAAGGGATAGTTAACGGATAGTATCAAATCATCTTTATTATTATTGAAGTAATTTGTTTTTCTTTCTTGTGCGGGAGCTTGCTTATTGAGGGACATGACAAAAAGGGAGAAACTGTATCTGGACTTGTTTCTTGTATCTCGTATGTTTCTTATTTGTGGGGGAGGGGAGTTTACATTGTTCACTTTTCTCTTAACACCGTTATATGCGTTTGAGGTATTGTTTAATGAGCGTATGCTACAAGTCAAACCGCTCACTCCTCTGCGTGTGTGTGTGTGTATGAGCTTTGTCATTTACGTCTGGGACCGACTTTTAACGTCACCATCCGAAAGACGTGACCAGGGCTCGAACCTCTGCATCAATTTGTAACTTCCCCACAGCTTGGATTACATGCAGGCGCACGCCACAGCGCCCAGTTGTCTGCAAAACACGAACAGTATAAATTCGTAGATGGCGCTGTTGCAGTATTCATTATTTTACAATCAAGTTCGGTAAAATAGGAAACATAGGTTTTATTCTTGTAATGGTTTTTTTCGTTTCATGCTACATATTTTGCCTGTTTATATTGATCTCATTTTATCATTATTTTTTTTTACATGTGATTGGTTGATCTAGACATTTATTTAGATATTTAAAGGGGAAGTTCACCCTGACAAAAAGTTTATTGTAAAAATAGCAGAAAAATTAATGGAAAATATTGCCGAAGGTTTGAGAAAAATTCATCAAATAATTAAAAAGTTATTAGAATTTCAATTATTTGATTTGTGACGTCATATGCGAGCAGCATTCCTACATAGCGAATGGTAAAAAATCAATGAAATGTCATTTTCTCAGAAAATTGAAAATGGTTTTCACTGTAACTTTTGTATATCAATAGACAAATCGTTTCACACCCGATCATGAAATGAAAACAAAATTAAGTCATCAGGAACCATACAAAATTTGAAATTTATGCATTTTATATTACATAACACATGGGACAGCTGCTCGTTTATGACGTCACAAATCCAAAACTTTGAACTCTAATAACTTTCTTACTCTTTAACGGATTTTCCTCAAACCTTCACCAATATTTTTTTACTATTTTTTCTGCTATTTTTACAAGAAAGTTTTCTTCAGGGTGAACTTCCCCTTTAATCCTTTACCTCTGCCTCTGTGTATAAGCGTGTGTTCATTATTTTTTTATCAATGAATCAATCAATCAATTCATTTATTTATTTTTCTATTAATTTATCATTAAATATACTCATTTGTTATATTTTCTATTTACATACTTATTTATTTCTTTTTAATTCATATATTGAGTTATTTTTTCATAAGAATCGTTTTATATGATTATTTCTTCACACGGTCAGTCGTACGTATTATTCATTATCAATATTTTCTGTTAATATTCCCTATATCTCCAGGATGTCGAATAGAAAACTGTGATACGTGCTTCAGTCGGACCTTTTGTTCCCGCTGCGAGCCCCCGTATGTAGGCCTATACGGAAAGTGTGTCCTCCAGTGCCCAGATAACATGTATGCTAATGAGATGACGTCACAGTGCGAGGTCAAAGGTAAGATCGATGATTTTCTTTTTATTTCAATACATGTATTGAAAATGTATGATGGGCTTAAGCTTGTGTTTGGGGGGTTAAACGGAAAGACTAGTATTGTTTTTTAGATATCAAAACTATAAATATCTCATTTCAAATAAACATTTTCCTCCATTTTACAAATTTCGTCATTTTTATTAACAAGAATTCACATGAAATCCATAAAATTTCCATAAAGAATATAAATATATACAACTTATGTGTACAGAGGAAAGCGTAGTAGAAGCACATGCTTGTGGCGGGATACGACTGTAAGCATATAAATATATACAATACACAAAATACAATACAAAGATACAAAGATCTTTGTCAGCTAAAATGATTTTGAGTTCATAATCCGATCTTGAAATATTTACTGTATTTTAATTGGGCCGGGCTCTCTAATAAATTAAGCAATCAAATAAATATATGAATGAATGAAAAAAAGAATGAATAAATGAATGAATGGATAGATAGATAGATAGATGGATAGATAGATAGATGAAAATGCATTAAAAATATCTAGATATATAGATAAAATTTATGAATATATGAATTAATGAATAACTAACTTAATAAATGAACAAACAATTAATCAAAAAATAAATAAAAAATGAATTAGTTCTACCATAATGGTCTGTATGCCTAAATCAGTTGATTATAATTCGAGTCAATCTTTTTTTTCTTTCCAAAGTCGACTGTGCTGTGTCACCCTGGTCGCCATGGAGTCCGTGTATCAAGAAAGGCCAAACCTGTGGCTTTAAATGGGGGGAGCATCGTCGGTATCGAGAGATCATCGCCCGACCCACCCCGGGGGCCACACCCTGTCCCGAGCTGGTGCAGACAGAGAAGTGTCGCACGCAACAACGTTACTGCCCAGGTAAATCATATCATAAAATAGACAAAGATGTTGGTCTTTGTTCTGGCAACGAAAAAGAAAGGAAGAAGAACACTGAAGAAGAAAAAATGTAGGGGGAAGGGGGTGAGGATAATGAGAAGAATGAGAAGAGGGAAAGAAGATTTAAGCACAATGTAAAGTTGTATTGGATCAAAGTGACTCTCGTTGAATTTATATGATTGTGTCTTCTTTCTACTCTCAACCCCCCCCCCCCCTCTGCTTTTGATTCTCTCCTACCCTTCACATGTATGTTTGTTCTTGGTTTGTCTTGGTGCAAGACGCAATTCATTTTTGTTTTTATTCACTGAGTTAATTTGTTCTCCGCTTTTGTTAATTGATCAAATCTTATATTTCTAAGGGAGCTATCTTGACAACTACTTTATGGATTTTACAGCCATTTCAATACTTTTGCTATAAAAATATGCATGTACATACTATTGAATTAATTCATTTCATCTTGAATTGCATGTTTTTATCCAATGTGTTGTAAAATGCTTTTGATATTGGAATTGAATAAAGCTGAACTTAACTGAAGGAGAATGAGGAGAAGAATTATAAAAAGGGAAGTGAGGAGAAAAAAAATGAAAAACGGGGAGAAGATCGAGAAGAAGAGTGATAAGAAACGGAGCAAGGTAAGTGAGGAGATGATAAGAAAAGGGAGAAGGAAGACAGAAGATTGAAACAAAAGGGGAGAAGAGCGAGATGAAGAATGATGAGGAACGGAGGAAGGAAAGTGAGAATAAATGGTAATAAAAGAGGACATGAAAGAGAGAAGAATGAGAAGAAGGGGGAGAAGGATAATGACGAGAAGAATGACAACAAAGAGATAAAAGAGAAAGTGAAGAATGGGGCGACGACTGGTGTACGAGTTGGGGGAGGGGCAAACAAGGAAATACGAAAGAAAATGCAGCATAAGTAGAAAGAGAGGATATTAAGTAGGAAATGAAGAAAACAAATATGGAAAAAAAGATGTCGATTATGATTTCGACGACGGTATTTGCGAATCTCTTACTCTCGGACTCATTGTCATATTATGCATATATTTTATTTTCTCATTCTTCTTCCTGTTCCTCAGGCCACTTGCCGAAGAAGCCGAAGGATAAGGACAAGCGCAAAAGACAAAAGGATAAAGAAATCATCGACAGCCAGGAGGTTACACCAAGGAAGAGGGACGGTAACAAGAAAGAAAGAACTAATCGGAAGAATAAAAAGAGGGAAAGGCAAAAGTCGCCCTCTAGGGACGAAAAGCGGGAAAGGCAGAGGAAAGATGATCAGCTGATAGAATTTCCCTTGTCGACGAGGAGGACGATATGAAATAAGCGAAAGGCTTGAAATGGATTGAAGCGGGATCTGTAGACATGATGGATAATGCAGAATTCAAGGCTGGATTCAAAATGAAGAACAACTATCGGCTCGTCCCGTGAGGATTCGATGCATATTCGGCATTAATCGCACCGTCTTATTATGTGAACAATCATTATTATAATTATCATCATTCCGTTCATATTCCATTTGTATATTGACTTTATGGATGCTTCCCACCCCCCCCCCCACATCAATAATTGTTATTTTGGGCGTAAAGGTGTTATTTATAAAATGTTGTCTTCTAATCCTCGTTTTGCCATCTTCAGTCACACCAACTATACTCACTTTAGTCCGATCAAAGCTATTGCATTATATCTAATTACAGGCTATCGGTCAGGTTTGGAGTTGGTCTCGTTGTTGTGACCTGACTTTGTATTTCGCGATCGTGAGTTCTGGATCGTCTGAAGTGATGGAGAAAGGTCTGCACTGGAGAGGCAGGCAACGGAAAAATCACGAAGATTTCCATTTGTAGGTTATATCTCAACGCAAAAATACGATACAATTAAAGGAGACCGAAAACCCAAGAATCGAATCAATCTTGAAGAGTACCGAAGTGATGACGTCACAGTTCTTTTATTTTATTTTTTTTTTTTTTGGGGGGGGCATTTCAGCGTGTTAGATACCATGTTCTTGTTAAGCATGACGAAAAACCCCACTTCCGAATTTTTTTGAAAATCAGTCCATGGGGGCCTGAGATATGACATCATGAATACATAATTAGCTTCACTTGAAGTCTATGTATTCATGAGGTCATATCTTGGGGCACAACGGATCGATTCCCACCGTATTTGGGTTGTCGGGGTTTTTTTTCATCATGCACTACCAAAATATGCTAGAAAAAAACCCCGCTGAAGTGAAAAAGTTAAGAATGATGACGTCACATTTCGGTATTCTGTTGGAAAGAGTAGAATAAGAGGAACAACTAAGTTTCATCAAAGTCGTTTATAAAAAAAGGTTAACGGAACTCTTATCATATGTAACTTTTAAAAGACCTTCAACACTGACACCTTTAATCATCTTTAATCGATGAATCAAAACAGCAATGTCGCCCATGACTCCGGACAAACAGAATATTTCCACTTATAGTACGTCAGCTGAGAAGTTTACGACGGTCGGCTGTCCCGGTTCAATAATGTTCGATAAAGACCTCTTAGCTGTTCACTGTGATTTGACGGGCATTTTCAATAGATTTCCTACGTTGTAGAATCTGTCCCCGTTGCAGTTGCATAACATCTTTACTAACCGTTCCGGGTTTCCAACGATTTCTTCTTCCCGGCATCAGAATAGGATTTATTATGTCAAAGACAGCACTTAATCATTATCAATGTGAATACACATAAATCGTACAACTAGTAAGTAATAGGTAACAACTTGAGCAATTTGTCAGCGTGGCGCAATGGGATAATCATAATCGTTTTCCCTTGCATTGGCAAGGTCGCGGGTTCGTATTCCAATTTAGGCAACAACTAAATATGATTTTTAAGAATACAAATTGTGCGAAATTTTGAACCAAATATGGCCGAGTTCAAAGATTCCAAAGTGGCATATCTGTGGTACAGAAAATTTTTTTTAAATGGCCGAAAAGTCGCATGAGAAACAATTAGCTTCTGGGTCAGAATGACGTTGCATGAAGTCAGATGTAAGAGGGAAATTTTGATGATTTATTCCAATACGCGCTTATGTTCACAATTCATATTTTTATGATAAAAATATTATAGCAGTATGAATTTATCGATTATTAACGGAGAAGACAGCGTTTGGAGTTCTATGGTTCTCACTGAAGTTCAAGGCATTTTTGTGTGTATTTTATTCAATTAAAAACATGAAAATTATTATAATTATAATAATATAGGGTATTTATATTGCGCACATATCCACCTTGTTGGGTGCTCAAGGCGCTCCTATATTACCGGCTAAGCTAGGCGGTCATAATGCACACAGCTTCTTAAGGAATTACTTCCTACCGGTACCCATTACCTCACCAGGGTTGAGTGCAGCACATTGTGGATCAGTTTCTTGCTAAAAGAAATTACGCCATGGCTGGTTATACTGGTTATTAAGAGGAATGTGACAGTAATCACAAGAAAATAATAACAAGACCAACAACACGAGTGAATAAAATTACAACAAAACAAATTATAGAAACTTGTACACTAATCCTGATAGCATTACCAAACCTTAGGATAAGGTGAGTACAAGGGAGAAGTTAAAGTTGTAGTTATTGTCTATATACGTGGCGACGTGTTGGTTTTCAAAAAGGAAATAACAACTTATGTGTTTTGTACATTGTATTCATGTAAGAGTAATGAATTAAGTGCTCTTTAATCGTGTGTCTTTCATGAATGGCTTTCAAACTTGCTTTTATTAAATACTAAGTGCTATTAATTTGTACATGCGATGTGACTTTTGCTTGTTTTGTGTTTTTGCATCTTTTGTTCGTTGGTATTATTACTATTGAATTGCCGTATGCCATATTGGGGCATTTTAGCAATCGCTTCGCAGGCGCTTAACCCTTTGCGCGCTGATTTTGCAATTTTGCACATTCGTACGATTAAATTCAACGAACAATCGTAATAATTAGTTTTCTCTCCTACCTTCAAATTAGATAAGCTAATGAAAGGGCAATTTATTTCTCGGATAACATCTATATAATAATAAGTATCGATGGTGCAATATGGATATCTTGAATTAAAGAAAATAACATGGAAACAATTGTCATTATCATCCCCAAAAATTAATTCAGCCTGCGGAGACTTAATATTGCGCAGAGGAACTTGTCAAAAGCCTTTCATAACAAAGAAGCCTCAGTTGAAAATCGCTCAATCAAAACAGTAGTGTCTACCGAGACCCCGAACAAACGGCATATTTGCATTTTTATTTATTTCTATTTATTTATTTTTTTTGGGGGGGGAGGGGTCCGGTCCGAATCTTAAGACGAAATGCTGTCCGAGTCCGCCAACTTTCGAAAATGATCTCTAATCTACTTCTTTTTTTTTTATTATTTTACGGGCATTGTTTATTTATGTATTTATTTATTAATGACGTATTAGTTAAACATGGTAGCCCCATCAGTAGTAGAATACTGGTGTACTTTGGGGCCCTGTATAACATAAAACAAAACAATATACAAATCCTAAACATAAACAGGTGGAAATTTCAGGTATAGAACTACATTTAATAATATAACATTATTTCATTTTTATGAAATTGAGAACGATAAATTAACCTAGAGATACAAGTAGAAAGTGACAGGGAAAAGAGGATAGAAGGTAGGATAAGATGAGGAAAAGAAGAAAATAGAGAGCTAGAGCGGAAGAAAAAGGCACATCTCCATACTCTTCCCCTATAGTACTATAGTATATTTTATAACAATATCCATCAATTCCAAAATGCACGGATTTAAGTTTAACATACCAGATCGATCGAGGCCAGCGACCAACCGAACTCTGGACCTACTTTAAAATCAAAACCCAAAAGGATTCAAATTAAAAAGAAAAGAAAAAAAAAAGAATACAAACTCCTAATGATTCCAAAACCCGGCTGGTCCCTAACCACAGCCGTCTGGGAGTTGTTTTTAATAAAGATTTTCAACGTTGTAGAAATCGCCTGAGTAGTGGTTGTGAAAACTCCCTTATTGTGTAGCAGTCACACAAAACAAACTGTACATCGATCAAGGTTATACTATTTAAAAAAAAGTTCCATAACATTTGCTCCGGCGACAATTATTGCTCTGCTGTAAATTTCCACTCATTAATGGAATGATTAATTCAACCCTGGATTAAACACTACAGCATGTACAGTCTTTCATTACAATCATTAACCTAACCCTTATCCTATATATAGCTGAAAACTCAGACTATCGGAAATCATAATCCTTACCCTATATCTTAGACGAAATTGCGTTCGAAAATACTTATTTAGTGCTTCAAAAATTTAAATATAAAGTGACCGGAAACACCATCTTAATTTCATCCCATACACTTATGGGTACTATTTAGGCGTCTATAAGACGCCTATTTACGAAATCGGGGTTTACCTTGTAGTTTTTAGCTTTTTCATTCTCAAAATGCTTGGTGAACGAATGTAGTTGCATCAATCAATCATATTACGATAAAATCCTTGAAATCTACAAAGATTGAGGTTAATCGTCACCTTATTATTATCATGATTGTAGATCTAGATCCGGGTGGTGTTCCCTAAAGCTGTGCGTAAAGTTACGCACAACTTTACGACCTACTGGAACATGTTCTTATACATAAGTCAGCTACGTAGGGATATATCATATAGCACACGAAAGGATCACCAGTCGTGCGTAAAGTCATTCGTAACTTACAAGCAGCATAATGAAACGGGCCCCTAGCTGGTACACCAATGTAAACGTATCTGTTTGAAATCATGACATTCCAGCTGAAAACAGATAATTCTGATGATCACAATCATATTGTGACCGTGAATTCATATTAAATGGGAAAAAAATACCCGACTCTTGATGGAATTCTGTGCCTATTTTGCTCGCTTTTTATAATAACTCTTTTTTCGATTTGATTATATTTTATTAATGTTCCGTCCACTAAGCACAACCGAATATAAGAAACAATACATAGTCAAATTTAAATTCATTTTTTCCAGAGCCATTTCACACATACTTTTTTTTCAATTTATGCATCCAAACACTATAGGGTGGTAATTTTATGGGATTCTATTCGAATTCATTTTGAAATCGATGTTACAACTATCATTTATCTTTAAATGAACAGGTCAACACGTTATATTTTTTCTGAGGAAAATGTCATCAATCTATGTCTCATGCAGTATGGGGCAGCTGCTCAATTGCGATGTGTTTTTTTTTCACAGTTTAAACTTTAAAAGTAACGCTATTGTATTTGATTCATTTTACCAATTGTGCTGTCGCGTTTAAATTTCCCTTTAGCATGTTTAGCATGACATGCCTAAAATGCTCATTTCATAGCGGTCACTTAGAGTATGTCTAGGATATTTAACTAGGAACTTGTCAGGGGTCCAAACTATCATGCAGGCCCCGAGATATCATTGAGCAAATATGGTTTATATCTGACCATAATAAGCATTTGCAAGTTCCGTCTAGAGAATGCGATATTATATCGAGGAAAACCCCCCAAACATAGTCTACACTCCATTCGTTGGGGAATATTTGCTCCTTCTCCCCCCCCCCCACCCACCTCTATCTATCTATCTATTTATCTATTTGTATATTTATTTGTCTATCTATATATCTATATCTATCTATCTATCTGCCTATCTTTATTTTATCTATCTTTTCATCTCCCCCATCCCCCTCTCTCTCTCCTTCTTCAAACTCGCTTGTATAGTCGCCCAGTAAAAAAGGATAAGTGACAGAGTTTATGCAGTAAAAAAAGGGATAAGTGACAGGGTTTCAGCAGTAGAAAGGGATAAGTGACAGAGTTTCGAAACACAGATAAGGCTCCCCTGCCACCTTCCCTTTGATGATAAAGAATGGTATATGTGTTTTCTCCCTTTATATGTTTGAATTGTAAAACAAAAGCATGGTATTTTAAGTTCCAACTAACATTACTAACATTGCTTAATTTGAAATTGAGGAAAAAGAAAATCATTAATATCTTAATAAAGTTGTCAATAAACGAATAAACCACAAAATGCGAGATCCTTGAGTCGCAATTATCCCTGGTTACGTAAGCCTACATATATACACTTCAATATCCATCCTATATACATTCCGCTTTGTAACTGAACAAAGGCTGTATCTAGAGGAGTGTGTAGGGCAGACATGGTATAGCGAGATGAATTTCACATGGATTGCGTTAGTGTTTTCGTGTATATTGACTCCGGTGATCGGACTCGACGCCGGACTCGACGAGGAGCCCGAGTTCGTTTATCCCGATCGCTTCAATGACACCGATCGAGACGCCTTCCTCTACGCTACCTTCCCCGAAGGGTTCGTATGGAGTACATCGTCGTCCGCGTACCAGATCGAAGGGGCCTGGGATGAGGACGGGAAGGGAGAAAGCATCTGGGATAGATTCACCCACGAAGGTGGCCATTCTCTCATTGAGGATACTGGAGATGTTGCGTGCGACAGCTACCATAAGTAAGAAAATACGTCGAGTAGAAAATGAATCAATATTTTGTTTAAACGGAAGATGCAGTTTTGGAGGTAAAAAGCTAGTCTCCTGGGTAGATTTCATACTACATGGAGCAGCATTAACAAAACGGTTGGTGTTATTTTACCCAGGAATTATCCTTCAGAACTTTAACACTTTTCTTCCTCTGCTTCTCCCCCTCCTCCTCCTCATTTTTCTTCTCCTTCTTCTTCTTCTTCTTCTTGATTCTTCTTCTTCTTCTGATAGATGTACCCTAGATGTCAATTGACAAATGATACTGTAGTTTAATCATGTTAATTCATAACATACTAAACCGAAATATTTGAGAGTATTGATCATTATACAGTATATACACAATATAGTCATGATAGTGTACGTAATTGGATTTTTGAATATGAAATGCATTTTGATTCTTGTAACTTCTTGTAACTCATGGAAAAAGGACATTACACTGCTCCGAACGGAATTTGAGCTCCGGGCTGCATGGGGTGACCATTATGGAAGTATAAATTTGCGCGGAATGGGGTTGGGAAGGGGGGGGGGGAGATTTAACATATTTCTGGATTTTTCGTCCGAAATGAGGACGTCAGCCGGCATCGCGATGTCCGTAGTAGTTTAGTCCAGGAGCAGTCGCAAGCGCGGACCTAGCCGGATTAGACGCAATACCATTTCATGAGCCATATTGTTTTAGAACAATATTCGTCCTATGTCTAACCCTGCTAGACCCTCGCCTGCCTGGTCGGGTCCAGGCAGGGGCGAATCTCGGTAAGGACAAGTGAATGGAGCTCCCGAAAGCTCCTGGGTTTGGGTACAATAGGGGTTCGAAACACTTCGCTTTCGAGCACAATTAATCTTTTTTTTCCAGATCGAGGCCTATAGGTAAACTGGATGTACACATTGGCGGCGGAAGCCCAAAAATTAGGGGGGGCACCTAAAATTTTGGGATGGACACAGGTAAAAATTTTGACAAGCCCCCCCCAAAAAAATAAAAGAAGTTTATTAAACTAAATTTGAAGAGTAGATCACCAACATTTTTTGACAAGCAAAAAAAAAATAGGTCACCAACTGAAATTTTCGGTGGGTCCATGTTAATTTAGGGGGACGCAGGAAACAAAATTGACAAGCAAAAAAAGTTTTCAACAAAAGATTAAGAGGGCCCCCCCCCCCCCCCGCTTCCGCTGCCTATGGGTGTACATGCAGCAGACCTTCCTGTCGCCTTTTGCCTACATGGCTACATTAGCAGGTCATATTTTGTTCTGGAATCGAAGCGTAATCACAACTTACTGAACTTAGTACTTATTCATTCACGCAATGTATCAGTATACATGGTATATTAACACAGTAAATATTCTTGTAAAATACATTTTAGGTATAGAGAAGATGTTGCTCTGATGAACGGGATGGGTCTCAAGTATTATCGCTTCTCAATCTCTTGGCCTCGAATTCTTCCAGATGGTACTCTGAACAATGTAAACGAAGCCGGCATCGGTTACTACAACAGCCTGATCGACGAGCTCCTACGAAACAACATCACGTCCATGGTCACTCTCTACCACTGGGATCTTCCACAGGCATTGCAGGACGTCGGCGGCTGGGCCAACGAAACCGTCATCGATCACTTCAATGACTTCGCCGAACTGTGTTATCAACGATTCGGTAGCCGCGTTCCATTCTGGATTACATTCAACGACCCATGGGCAGTCAGCGTGCTAGGCTATGGCAGCGGATCCTTGGCGCCAGGAATTACTGAAGATGGCACTACTATCTATGTTGTGGCCCACAACATCATCAGGTCACACGCAAAGGCGTGGCATACGTACAACGATACATACAGGGAACTACAGGTGAGCCATTGATTGCCTAATACATTTGCAGGATTCTGGTCAACTAACCGGGTCCAATGACACTAAGGATTGCGATCATAAATGAAAAGAGAAATCTGATTGGCTCTTGGTAAATATTTTGAACAAAGTGCGCATGCAACAGTGATCCTGATTGGCCAATTCTAGAAAATAAGGTTTTTATTTTAAGCCTTTGCCTATGAGGGATCCCAGGAACGCAGTTGCGAATTTTTACTCACTAACTCAGTGACATGCGAGGCTTTCAGCGACGCGGGTGTACACTGTATGGCAGGCATTTTTTAATATTCATTCCTAAATCTTGAGAAATACAATTATTGATATCAAGCCCTCTGCGTTGCTGAACGAAACTTGCCAATATCTTTGCCTAAAAAAGTGATGAATTAGTTTGAAATCAAAATAAAACTGCGATTGATCTGATCGTTATTATTTATTTTATCTTTTTTTTTAACTATAGAATGGTAAAGTCGGCATCACCCTGAACGCTGATCACATAGAGCCTGCAGATCCTACCAGACAGGACCACATCGACGCTGCTGAACGATATCTCCAGTTTGACGTCGGTTGGTGGGCCAATCCAATCTTTAAGAATGGCGATTATCCCGAGATCATGAAGACATCTATAGCAGGAAAGAGTGCTGTTCAAGGTTTCAACACGTCGAGACTCCCTGAATTCACCCAGGAAGAGATGGAATACAATAGAGGTATAAAGTAACGAGTTGTGTAGTTTATGCAGGTTAGAATCAGTAAATGATAAACAATAATACTAACATTTTTATAAATCTTATTACACAGGGGTAGACCCAGAATTTTCCAAAAGGGAGGGAATGTTCATCCTGGAAAAATTTGACCAACAGAAAAGTGGGATTTTCACTATTAAAATGGAGGTCATTTTCTTCCTGAGGAAAGCGAGGGGGGTGGCACGGGTCGGATGTGCCCCTACTTGGATTCGCCGCTGGCTTATTACACTTTGTTTCTAAGGGATTGCATTGCAATTATATTTATTACACCGGCCATCGGGTCCTTGTATAACTGAAAACAAGGTATGCACTTCTTCGACTCCCTGGGGAGCATTCCAACAAGAGTTCCAAGACTCAAATTGCTAGGCATCCTATATAGATTTTCGCCTCCTACCGCGTACCCATTTGACACCTGTGTGGATAGTGGCAAAGTATGGAATGACGTCTTCCCAATGGACGCTAGGACGCGCTGGGATTCGAACACTCGACCCTCTGATTGCAAGGCGAGGGACCGAACTGCTACACCGGGACGCTTCCATAAATAAGACAAAGTCAGTGATTTATCAGTGATAAGTCAATTTATTAAGTATGAATGTAGTTAATAGAAGGGATTCTATGTCCGGTTTAATTTCGCAATAGAAAGCAAACATCGCTGGTCGCATTGATCTCGATCTCTTTGCCGCATCGATTGCACTCAGCTCGCAAATTTAATTACTAGAGAAGCTAAATGAATCGAAACCCGAAAGTTTTGGTGGCATGTTGGGAGCAATTATTTTGAGCTTGAGCAGATTCAGTGCTTCGCTACTCGATAGTAGCGGCACAATGAGCTCAAGACTTTGAGGAGGCTAGATATGGCGTATCGTGCAAAATTTTAAAAAAGTTGCGAGCGAACAAAGCGAACGAGAAAATATTCCAACATTTTTATTACGTAAACCAAATTTTGTGATAGATTTTGACATAATATTCAGAAAGTGATGTCATACCATGCGGGCATGTCGTGGTCTAGTGGTTCTGACTCTCGCCTTTCAAAGAGAGGGTCGTGGGATCGAATCCTAACCATGGCGTGTTTTCCTTCAGCTAGAGATTTATGCGCAATGTGCTGCACTCAACCCAGGTGAGGTAAATGGATACCCGGCATTCCTTGTATGCACTGATCGCCGGTGATGGTAGCTCGAGCCAAAGCCGGGATAAATATAGCAGAGCTTTGTATCCTCAGGTTTTATAAATACAGCTATTATCATCATTATCATTATATTTCATGGTTCTCTCTTTCCTTGTCTCTCTTTTTTTCTTGGTCGTGAAAAATGTTTGGGGTGCTGACGAAAACTTGCAACTAAAGTCGTCTGTCCTGAGTCCAGAACGAAACTGCTTTTTGACTGGTACATTATCGACGAAGACTTGTTGGTTTCTTATCATGCTTATTGTCACGAGGGGTATTTAAGCATACGTTTTCTATGTTCTTGAATCCGTCGTGCTTCAATGCATAAGGTCTATTCTGGCTTGCGTGTCAAGTTTGTAGGCGTATTGCCTGAAAAGGTGCTAGCCCCGTTTTCTCTTATTACGTAAATGGACCTGAATTATATCAATCATTGTGAGTTTGTCAATGCAGAATCTCCTAGTGTATCTACATCGGCTATATATCACACAGACCGGGAAAATGTTCAAAGAATAATTTTCAACGAATAATTTTAGCCAATCTGTTTATCAAATAGCGTTTCAACTTCCATCCGAGTCTCTATTAGCCCCTCCTGAGAAGACTTGCCTTCAGCGCTGGGCAAAACATTATTCCTTATGCATGTTGGGAAAGTAGGCCTATACGTCGGGAGCAATTATGCTTGGAAGTTATATCTAATCTCTAGCTAGTTAATACCAATGTGGCGTTTGGATTGAATCCATTGCAACTCTTACTACATGTAAGACAAGGCACAAATCTCGGATTTCATTCCATAGTCGAACCGACAAAACTGCCTTAGGTCCGACCCAATATATTTCTTTCCGGTGACGTACCCTCAGTCGATTCGCTGTCGACTTTGTCAGTGTGAATGTCGCACTAATGTGCCTTTGATTTATGCTGCAGCCACATTCCCCCTACGGCGGCCATACGGCGAGTCGAAAACAGCCGTTTTATATTCATTTTTATTCAAACCACCTATATGTTCATTATGTAGCTGGTACAAAAACGAGGAAATTAAACTGCTGTCGTTGACTCGCCGTGCGGCCGCCGTAGGGGAAATGTAACTGCGACATTACTGTACCGTTGCTGGCATAAACGATGCGGTCTAAGTGTGGAATAATTATGAATGAACATTGTCTTTTTTTCCTTGCTCTCGCCTAAGGTACGGCTGACTTTTTTGGTTTGAACCATTACACAACACACTACGGAGCAAACAGTTGGGAAGACAACACCAACCCGCCTAGTTACTGTAAGGATCGCGGCATTGAGATAAGCCGAAATTATGAATGGGAGATAGCGGGTTCAAACCCGATCGTTCCATGGGGGATTCGAAGAATACTCAAATGGATTGGTTTACAGTATCACGTGCCCGTATACGTCACAGAAAATGGTGTGTCCTCGCACCCATCGCTAGACCCTGGTGACGTCGTCAGGCAGAATTACTACAGGGCGTATACGAATGAGGTCCTTAAAGGTATGTGTCACACCTTGAAGCTATTTCGTAGACAGGAAATACATTTGAGTCCCGTTGCATAAAACTTCGTTACCACTATGGTAACTTGCATGGACGGTTCTTGATTCTGATTGGCTGTTGATCTGCGATACCATGGTAGTTCCCATTGAATGGCAAAGTTACCATAGTGGTAACCTTTATGCAACGGGCCCCTGAAATTTCATATCTGGCCACTAAGGGGTATGTTGAAATTTGTGGGGGGGAACAAACAAACAAGCAAACAAAGGTGTATGGAATCATCTCATGACGAAACCCACTCATCACCTGAAGCAAAAAAAAATGGGAAGTTTACTGTTTACCATTTTTTTATTATATTTTGTCAGATATAAAATCGTATTATAATATGGAATATATATATATAGAGAGAGAGAGAGAGAGCAAATTTAAAAGAAAAAGGAAAGATTATCAGTAAAATGTGTTCAGGTTTTACTTTGATTGATTGATTGATTGATTGATTGCATTTATTCTTTTTCATCCCAAAATTTAACAAAAGTTACAATGTAAAACATAACACAAAAATACCACATACAGAAATGAAAAAAAGGGAACCCACTGGAAAGCAAAGCTTGTTAGTATGGGTTCCCTGCATTGGCGGCGGAAGCCAATAAATTTAGGGGGTGTCCACCTGAAATTTTGGGATGGACACATGTAAAAAATAGGACAAGCGCCCCAAAAATTTTTGAGAAGCAAAAAAAAAAAAAAAAAAAAAAAAAAAAGGTCATCAACCTAAATTTTAGGGGGGGACAACACACGTGTCAAGGGGGTCCACGTGAATTTAGGGGGGGACGCAGGAAAAAAAATTGACAAGCAAAAAAAAAAAAAAAAAAAAAAAGGTCATCAACCTAAATTTTAGGGGGGACAACACACGTGTCAAGGGGGTCCACGTGAATTTAGGGGGGGACGCAGGAAAAAAAATTGACAAGCAAAAAAAAAAAAAAAAAAAAAAAAAAGGTTATCAAAACAAAATTTAGGGGGGGACCGTCCCCCCCACCTAAAATTTAGGGGGGGACACGTCCCCCCCGTCCCCCCCGCTTCCTGGTTCCCTGCAATAAATAGTTAAATAAAATATATGTTTGATCAATGAAATTCAATTCGTAAATTAAAAAGGTTTGTACAATGAAAAGAATACCAGTGGGGTCAAGCTTTTTATGTTTACTCACTAAGTTACAATTAATAGAAAAAATATTATATCATACCCCTGCTGAATAAAAAAAAAACTGAGTTCCGGAGTGTGTGAACAGACAATCACTTGGACAAGACGGGACGAATACTAAAAACAAAACAAAGACAAAAACAAAAACGGCACACACACACACACAAACAAAAACAAAACAGGACAAGACAGCAAAAAAAGGAAAAGAAACAAAACAAAACACACTACAAAACATAGACGGAGAGGAAGATTATAAAAGCAATAGCATTAGACATTAAGATGATAGGAAGAGAGAGAGAGAAAAAAGAAATGTGAGAGGAGACAGAGAAAGAGAAGAAGGAAGAAAATAAGAAGGGAAGAAGAACAAAAGAGGTGGTAGCTGCTTACACAGAAATGT
This sequence comes from Lytechinus variegatus, assembly GCF_018143015.1. NCBI lineage: Eukaryota > Metazoa > Echinodermata > Echinoidea > Temnopleuroida > Toxopneustidae > Lytechinus > Lytechinus variegatus. The sequence continues at coordinate 22,200,491 of NC_054756.1, forward strand.
TGAACAGAAACTATACATTAGGTCTCTCAGATAGCATTCTCTAGCTATACATGTACGAATCTATTACTTGCATCGAATTGGTTTTACTCTTTGAAATGTTGTTTTCCTTACATTATGATATTTCAATTTCATATTGTATGATCATGTTTCATTTTTTGTGACATATATTGTGTTGATTACTTTGGAAAATACATGTATTGTATTGAATTTCCATAAAGGAATCTTTGGAATGGTAAACATAAAGAAAAGAAAAAAAACCTTGGGAAGGGTGGTGTCCAACATGCCACAAAGTCTGAAACAATACCGTTGAGAACTAAAGTTGCTATGAAATGGGGAAAGTATACTCGATGGCCCTTTTTCGAGAACTAACGTCTTAAATGAGGGTCTTATAGGGCACATGGGAGTAATTCAACCGCGCGCAAAGCATGCCGGACAAGCGTAAGTAAAGATCACATGACTTTATCAATAAAAAATAATTCATCAAAAAATAGACAAAATGTTTGTCTATCAAAATATAAATGATAGAAACAATTTCGTGTTCATACTCTTTCATAATTAAGCGCTTTGGGGAGGCTAGACTGCATTTTTGTATTTCATCTTAATTATTATTACCAACGATGCAGTTCGGGTTTTTCTGGCGATGAACTGGCCGAAATTATGGTTAGTCTTATTTCAGGCCATTTTACTTTTGATTGAGCTGGACAAGTATGCGATTGACATATCAAGTCTTAATGTACTGTTAATTGTGACTATAATGTCAGTGGATTAAAGCATAATCTATCGAGGGATTGATTTTTTGATGATATTTGTTGAGCTATGATTTAACGCGTGAGTGAATGGGGGTCTGTAATACTCATGTGAGCCCTATAGGGCTGTGTTGGCTCAGTCGGTAACGCGTCTGCCCGTCGAATCAAAGATCGTGGGTTTGAGTCCAGCCCGGGTGGTTGACTGAAGCCAGTGCGTTGTGTGAAAACGACTCTCCCATTTTTCATAGGTGCAGGCTTTGTTACAATGGAAAACACTCCGCCCTTCGGATAGGACGGTAAATGGAGAGTCACCACCTTTGCACGTTAAAAACCCACTGCACTATTCGTATAAGAGTAGGGGGAAACCCCGGTGTAGTGGTCCACCTGAATTCCCCCCAATCAGTTATATCGGGAGGAGAGACCTGCGGGTCATAGTGATTCAGTTCGCTTTTCGCCTCCCAGGCACAGGTGACGCCAAACAAATAGTAGGCACCTTTCGCAAACCTCTACAACGTGAGATAAGAGTCGGGTAACTCAAAAGTTAACGATTAATCATAGACTTGATTTTCTAGATTGATTGTACATTACAGTCGATACAATCAAACGTAGAAAACTGTTCTACAATCATTGCCAAGCTTTGTGTTACAGGCCCTATAGATCTTGCTTTTCGTGTGCAAAGCTCTTTCATACGATACCAACATGCCATGCCATTTGCCTGCCCGAGCTCGCAGCGGGACTGCACTTGTATCGTGGCTATGACTCCAGCTGGCTGGAGACATGGGAAATGTAGATTATGACATGGACAAGAAAGTGTTTTTTCAAACAAATCGAGTACATATTGAGTAAGGAAAAACTAACCGAATTAAGGCTTAGATATAGATCATTACAGTCCATCGAATCGATATTGCATTTAATGTGCATTATTTGTGGATCACTGGCAATTGATTCCATGGGTCAGATCACCTCTCAAGCCGAATCATTTCGCATGCGTTGACATGTACACAGCATGCATCAGGCCATAAAGGAGTTTTTTCTTTTGCCTGCACCTTCTACACAAACGATATGCCTCTAGCACACAATGTAATGGGCAGTATGTTTTACTTTTCCGCAGAAATGGGGGGTTTGCCGGGGGGTACACTTCCATTGATGAGTGGATACCAGGCGCGACCATGGGGTTACGAAAAGCACCCTAAAAAGGGAAGTAAGTCTTTTCCAGATTATGAAAATGCATCTCTCAACAAGTATTTGGGATGTGACACCCTACAAGTAGTGGAAATATATCCCTTTTTTCAGTATTTTAATCATCGTTTTTCACACCCTCATAACACTACATGGCCTATACGCAACGTACTTACCCATCTCTTTCCCTTTTTACGTGTGGTCGCGCCTGGTATCCACCATTCAATGGAAGTGGGGCCCCCGAGCGGCCTCTCGAGCTCTGGGAGGAACCAAATTTGGATTTGGAAAGTCGTCCTAAATCGGATATATCGCTGTTATAGTAGCAACCAGAATTTTGCACACGAAACGCAAATGAATGTTTCTTTTCCAGATGCGAAACGAAAAAAAATCTCATGTCACACAATTTGCATTACAGGACGGAGTTTTACGATCATGACGACGGGCCCAAAAGTCTCTTCCAAAATGAACTACCGTCGTAAATAAGCGTGCGCGTCCTCAAACGAAAGGTCGGAATTAATAATAATAGGAACGGGGAAAACGGGCTGAACTGAAAGTGATATACCTTGGTTCCCCGTGCGGGCTTAATTCATTTCCCATAAATTCGTGTGTTAAAGTGGCACTTTGACAAAAAAAAATCATAACATAATATGGATGAAATTTTGGGGGTCGAATGTCTACTACCAGTGGATAGGATACACATCTGACAATCCATATCTGACCAGAAAAGGGTCTCTCGACCAGCTCATTTTAAAGATAAATCGGCATATATGAAGACATCTCCTGATGGATCAAATTCACCACCTGAAACAGTAAAATGTAACCTTCCGCCAGTCAAAAATAGTTCCAAAGTTGGTGATATTTCTTCCCAAATTTGGGAAAAGGAAGTTCAGTGGATACCCAAAATAGAATCAGTGTTAGATTAACTATCATATTCGTACACTTTTCCGATCATCTATTCTATATCATTTTTTTAATGGGATGACTCCAATGAATGCTGCCCTCTGGTTGTTAATAAGCCTGTGGTACCTACTGGCAAGGTGTGTTTGACCGCTGCCCATACTGCCATTGTACCTGAGTGCCAACATTGTTTCAACTGGGATCTTCCGTTTGGGCTGAACATCGAACATAATTCGTCATCAAAATGGAGTTCTAATGAATGACTATCAGAACTGGAAGGACTGATTTCTATGATTATGTCTAAAGATTTGAAATTTCATGTTTTATCCTAGCAATCAAATTGGACGGTGTCGACGTCAGAGGCTACGCTGTGCGATCCCTGTTAGACAGCTTCGAATGGACTCAGGGTTACGATTGCAGGTTTGGAATGTACGACGTCAACTTTTCTGATTCCCGGCGACCTCGGAGAGCCAGAGAATCTGCCTCTGTCTACGCCCACATCGTGGGTGACAATGGGTTCATCAAGGAGCCAGCCGCGACCCCTGGAACACTAAACACGACAATGTCACCCATGACAACCAAGGCAACCATGACAACTGCAAGTGCGCCATCTCTCAATACTCTTCGTCCAGTGCATTTATTTTTTTTTTGGAGGGTGGGAGTACCTTGCCTGGAAATTAGTGCTTTGTCAGTGGCGGATCCAGGGGGGGGGCACGTCCGAACACAAGTGTGTCCCACTCTCTGAGAGTCACATCAAATATTATTAATGAGAATATAGTTCTTACAAATCTGACGAACTTTTTTTATTTTATCATTTTTTTTATGCTTTCCTTGTCAAGTTTTCTTAGGTAAAATGTGCTCCACCCTTTTGAAAAATCCTGAATCCGCCCCTCTGCCCTGTCGATGAGATAAACGTCGACCATGGAGGTCAAGTGGGTTGCCATTTGCATCAAACAATATCTGATATGTAAAGTAAGAATACAAGAAGAAAGAGTGACATAAACAGTTAATATTTGCAAGTTTTCTATCCGCCCTTTCACAAGACAAAAAATTTGTAATTTGAATAATGATTCCAGTGAAAAATAAGGCTACTGACGAACATTTAGCACGTGTTAAACCAAACTAGAACATGATGAGAATCACGAACGCCAATCACAGTCGCGATTAGAATAGCAATCATCATTACAATGATTCAAAATTCACGTGTGAAAATGTGAAGAGTTTTCACTGATTTATTTTTGTGGTTTATCTGTTTCTTTTAGCTGACGATCCTGGACATTCCGGATGCGATGATGAGAATAAACACGGTAAGTACATTACGGAAAGGAAGACTTTGGTACTTGGGCCTAATTCAGTTCAACATTATTATTCTTTGTATAATTTGATATAAGAAAATTAAAACGATGACCTGGACCCGTCTTACAAAGAATTACGATTGATCCAATCAATCGTAACTCTATGGAAATCCATCAGTGTCATGAAATAAAATTTTCAAAATGTCCTTTATAAAAAAAGGAGAACAGAAGATGATGTCAAGAAAACAATGACTTTATGCAATTTACGTCATTTCTAGAAAACATTTTGAACATTCATGCATTTTAGATGTTGACGATGTTGACGTTGCTGGCCGACCATCAAGGGCGCCGGAAGGGCAGGGGGCACTTGCCCCCCCCCCCCAAAAAAAAAATAATATATATATATATACCCGTCTCTGTGCTCTAGTGGTTAAGGCACCAGCGTTCAAAGATGGTGGCCCGGGTTCGATTCCTGGCAGAGACATTTTTTCAGCATCACCAATTTTTCCAAAGGGTAGATAGCTCGGGGAACTTTGATTTAAGCTACGCCTATTGTTCTCTTCATCCATTTCTTTACACTGTATATATATATATGATGGTGAGGGTGTGTGCGTGTGTTTATGGTATATTTATTTTTTTTATATATACTCGTATATTCATATATTATGGAGCGTTGTGGCCCAGTGGATAAGTCTTCTGACTTTGAAACAGAGGGTCGTGGGTTCGAAACCCAGCCATGGCGTAATTTCTTTAGCAAGAAATTTATCCACTTTGCGCTGCACTCGACCCAGGCGAGGTGAATGGGTACCCGGCAGGATTAATTCTTTGAATGCATTAGCGCTGAAAGGCAGCTCGAGCTTAAGCCGGGGTAATAATAATAACGCGCCTTGGAATAGAATATTTCTAGATAGAAGGCGCAGCTATATAAATGCCTATTTCTACTATTACTATTATATAAACACACACATTTATAAATATAACATTGCATAACATGTTCAAAGAAGTATAATAATTTCGTACCATTTTTAAGTTCCTTCTGACAGACAAAATCATTTATACGTCAAAGTGAACTTTCGTTTTGAAACCTTAATAATTCGATACTTTGTTTTCCTATTCTAGGTTTGAAAATAGGCTCTGCTATCTTGATCCTGATTCTGGCAGTATATTCCATCTCGATAACAATTGCTTTCATCAGGTAATTACAAAGAAATATATGATTTTGATAATTATGGTTAATATTATTGACACAAAAAGTCTTAGAAATAAAGCCGATCGCGATAAATAAAAAATCCTCCTACATGTATATTTATATATTATCAACAAAATAAACGAAGAATTTTCTTGTTTTACTAGTTTCTTTTAATATTAAGAAAGATTAAAAGAAACTGGTAAAAGAAACTAAAAGTGGAATATTCTTTGTTTATTTTCTTGACTTTTTCTATCCTTGACCATGTTGACAGTGAGCATATTTCTCTTTTTTGGGGGGTACATACAAATACAAATTGGACTCAACACTGGATTGGCCATCATGGTTGCCAGAGTCTGATCCAATTCCTTTCAGGAACTTGGTCACAATTGAAACGAAATCTGCATATTGTTAACCCAACAGAAGGAAACCCGTCAAACAGAAGAGCGAAGTAGAGGAGGGGACTATCAATCATGATTACCTCCAACCAGAGAACTGGGTAATTCCGGAAATGAGAAACGATGCCTACCAGGAGCTCCAGACGAAAAACTTTGAATCCTTCGCATCAAACTCCCCGGTGTCGTCCAGTCATGGACCTACATGTACAACGGCATTGCCCCGCGGAGCAGACGACTCGTTCCAACATTCTAACACAGCGCCCTCTGCGGTTGCCTATGCAAACCAAAGGGTAGTGGACAAAGTCGTCCGAATGGAAGCATCGCGCAAGGATGCCGAGGATGACTATGCCGTCGTGCCAGAATAGTTACGAAAAATATAGAGAGATGGGTGATTTTAGAATAACGACAAACTCTAGGCCTATAAAGAAGTACAGTGACGTTCCTCTTATTTTCTTTGAGCACCTGCTTCTATCTTCGCTGGCTCCATTACCCTATTGCTGTTTTATTTTCTATAAAATTCTAAAAAGGCAAATCTGGATCCTTACATTGAAGACCCATTAATACAAGTCAATACAATATGTATTTTCAGCTTAAATTAATGAATGGGTGACTATTTTCCTTTTTTCGTTATAAAAAGCATTAACTAGGGTTAATATGTTAGCTTGGGTGGCAAAGTTGTTACAAAAATATTTAAATATACACTCTAAAAAAAAGGGTAAAAATGCTCCATGAGGGTAATGTGTCCAACCAATATTCGGCATTTCTTTGGGGGCATTTTTATTCATCCAGTGTGATGAAAATTTTAAAGTCATCGTTGCTTAATTACTTTACTGGACAATATGCTTCCCGCATTGGGTACTGACTACTGCCCAAATTTAGTTGGACATATAATTACCCTCATGTTGGTTTTTCCATTTTTTATTGTTTTATTCAATTCCGCTAAAAGAAAATGATATGAGAAATGTACCACACGGTCAGTTTGCCTTCGCCTTTTTTCTTGACACATCGAACTTTACTAAAATGGACAGTGCTCACTCAAGGGTAAGATTCTGTCAAAATTATTACTTTCTTTAGATAGATGATACCCAAGCCCAAGAATATATGTGAAAAAAATTATCCCCATACTGTACATTTTTCAATTCCCAGGACTTTTCATCGACACGCTTGTAGAATTTATTCATACTATCTCAGACTTGTTTAACCAATATGCTGGTACGGTAAACATAAAAACCTATCAACATTTGGTTAACACGGTTAACAAAAACAAAGTCCATTATTTTTTTTATAGAAGGTTAAAGGTATTGTTTAACTTTTTGAGCAGCCGATTTAAAAAATTCTCAACCAAGATGAAACATGTGTACAAGTGCATGTATTAGAACTAATAAACCCTGAAAACAACCATTATTGAGAATGAAAAGCTTCAATTTTTGAAGCACTAAATAATGATTTTTGAATGCAATTTTTTCAGGGCTTCATTTTTGTAACATATCACAGACACAGATGACAAGTGTGTCCTTCTAGCTCAGATTTTTAAAAAGTCAAACCAATGTTAACCAATCACTTTAATTGTAAAGAAACATAATATTTTTTTTTCTGAGTGCAAACATCGCAATAAAACAGTCTTCTTGATCTGTGTAACAATTGTGTGATTTGTTTAAATGATACAAGCCGTTAACTACCCCCCCCCCCCTTAATCATCATACAAAATCCTCCTGGTTTCAAGCCTAAAGGTGTAATTGATATTAACATTAAATCTCAATATTTTTCACGTCCAACACCCCCCCCCCCCTCCCCAATTTCGTCATCCTTTTTTTTCTCGATTATGTTACAATAAATAAAAGTTGAACTTTAGGTTCGTTAACGCAGAATGAGCTAATTATATGAACAATCACGTTAAAGACTTGTGGTTTTGGTGATTTCTTATCAACATTCAATTTGCAGTACACCAATAAACAAGGTCGAACAACTTGTCATCAGAGATGGCGATAGGTAAACAGATAGGGTAAACATATCTGTATAATCCTGTTATATATGAGTTTATCTGACCAGGCGTGTATCCCGTGGGGGCAAAGGGGGAGGTGCCCCTCCCTTTGCACACGCAGAATGCTGAAGAGGAAAAAATGTGCGAGGAGAATGAGAAGTTGCCCCCCTTGTGGGCGAACAATTTGGACGGTTTGGGGAATTATACGGCATTCCTCTTATATTATCTATTGATTAATTTATTTTTCGTAATTCTAACCCCAACAGCTTTTAAGTGCCCTCGCCCGATTTAAGATTTCACTCCTGTATCTAATCTATTAACGACATGAACTCTCCGTTTTATATAGGTCGTACAGTAAGTGGGCGTTCCGTGTTAAACGTCGCCTGTACAAACATTTTTTAAGTACCCCCCCCCCCTCCATTATCGTATTGTTCTACAATGACCTTACGGGGAAATTCTGGTTCAACATGATTTAAGAGTAATTAAGGTCGTTCATATAACAAGAACTTTTTAAAGCGACGTGATAACGATTTTTTTCGTAAATTAATGAAAATGCATTAGTCGTGATGTTAATTAATTATAATGTGCTATTGTTCCAAATCGCGTTCCATAATTTTCCTTATCACTGTGTGGATTAATATACTTTTAGTCCAAGGTATAAGAACAAACGTAAACTTATCTTTAAAATCAACATATCTGAAATTAATTTAAAAAAAATCTAGCCTTGGCTCATGAAATATTACTTCATCGTGCTAATTAGGTGTTCCAATTATAAAATGAATAAACAAATAAATAAGTAATTGATGAAATAAACAAATAAGATCATGAATAAACAAGTAGATAAATATATAAATGAATAATTAAAAAAATAATAAATACATAGATAAATAAACAAATAAATAAATAAAGGAACAAATACATAGATTAATAAATAAACAAGTAAATAAACAAATAAATGAATGAAAGTCCCCTCATCTTGTCTGTTGATTAGATGAATCTTTAATGTACATATAGGTTATACATGTTATATCCACGTACACAACTTGCTTTATTAGATATTACGGAAAATTGTTTTGTTCTCTTCCGTTGCCCATAATGATGATTAGAGTAATGATAATGACACAATCGCTAATATTGTATTTGATAATAATGATAACAATAATAAAAATGATAATAATAATTAAATATTAACACTACTTATAACGATACTAATGATAACAATAAATAATGATAATAATAATAATAACCGCAACTTCGATTTAGTTTCCATCATTTCTTGTCGGCTTTTCATTTCTTCTGACTCTATTTGTATCACTTTGATTAAACGGTGTAAATGGCTTCATGCATCTATTTTTAGACTTACAGCTCCATGTATTACTTCAAATTTCCTTGATGGCCCTTAAACCCGTTATCAGTCCTTAAAGACGAAGTTCACCCTGACAAAAGGTTTATTATAAAAATAGCAGAGAAAATAATCGAACATTATTGCCGACGGACTGAGAAAAATCCATCAAAGGATGAAAAGAAAAGTTATTAAAATGTTAATTATTTAATTTGTAACGTCATGTACAAGCAGCTTTTCTACATATCGTATGGTAAAAAAAATGTGGTACCAAGACCAATTTCTTAAGTATTTTATTGTTTTTTTTTCTTATGTATTTCTTCGTGGTATTTTTTTTTACTTTTTGTTTTTTTAATGTTTTTTCGATGGAAATCGTTCCATACTTAATTCTGATCATAAACAAGGCAAAATTAAGTTTAATCAGTAAAAGTAGAAATAATTATACAAATTTATGAATTTTGGTTAAATATACAATTTGCATTGGATTTGCACGTGATTTTTGGTCTTACATGCACTTACATAATGTTGCGTAATGTCGTAACCGCGTACTCGGGCGTCACAAATTTGGTCTCAAAATTTGCGCGAGACTTGAATGTAAGAAGTCTGTGAGCGGCGAGGTCAAAAAAATTATGCGCAGCAGATATATCGCGAAAATTGTCGAAGGGGAGCATTATGCCCCCCCCCCCCTCCCCCGGGAGAATTAGGGTTAAGACGAGTGAAAATGATGGATGCATCATTTGTGCTTGTGTTTTGATGTAACGTTTTCTCATGCATTCATAGCATTCGTATATTACATTTTTCGTCATAAGAATGACATAATATATTGGTTACCGTTTTATTGCATGAATCATAGATACAAGAAATGGAATTTCAAACAAATGTGGAAAATCAAGTCTGTGTGCTAAAAAAAACTATAAATTGACAAATTCACCTTAATTTAAGATCGAAACCTTTTTTCCTTGTCATTTTATTTCTTGCCATCTGCCATCATCCTTTCCAATTTTTCGTGTAAAACGCTTTTCCCTTTTTGGGGGTTATTTTTCTTGCTTGTCGATTTATTTCCAGATTAAAATCATATTAATTGTTTGTTGTAACCCACCCTACCCACTATCTTTCTTGCTTGCCATTTCTTTTTTTTCAAACCAAACCCCCCTCTTCAAAATCGTTTCCAGGCCCTCATTGCCCAGGTGGTCCGATTTCCATTTTGTCGACATATTACTTTTCATTTTTCTTCAAATCAAAATTTGCTTTCATAAACAGATTATGCAATAATTTATACTAATATGTGAAGACCAAGCGAATAAGATATGTATGCCCTACAAAATAATTGATGAATGATGAAATGACAGAGGAAATTATTTAGTAGACGAACTAGGATCAGTACACGAAGAAGGTGAAGGCCGATTCGCACTTTACCAGAGGCTATTTTTCGGGGGGGGGGGGGTAACATGAGCTGCTGTCGTATATACATATATATATATATATATATATATATATATATACAATAGCAGCATGATGTATATAATGAACTTAATCGTGATCGTTAGTGTCCACGTTGCCTCGAACGAATCAGCGCCCTCAAATCACAAGTAGCCTACTCTTACCATGCTTACATTGGCCCTAGGCTTAGATCTATGTCTAGATCCAATCATGGACCTATTCAAAATGCCATTAATGACAAGACAAAATGCTAGGACTGGTTAGGGTTGGCCTAGGCTAGCGTGCGTGATACCCCTCTTGCCTCTTGGGTTTACAATTGTATGGCGTATTGACCTTTTAACTGATATTCATGATATTTGGGAACAAAACAAGACAAAGTCTAATTATAATTGCCTCTGATTAACACACCTCCCATATGTAAACACAACTAAAAAGAAAAAAAAAGTATAATCTTGATGGCGTTCTATTACTTAATTGGTCAACGCACACACCCTCACTCACACCCTCAACCACACACACACACCCTCACCCACACAGATATATCAGTCACACCTTCAACTCAAACCGTGATATCGATCACCTCATTGCCATTTTAATGCATATTGCATCCATCATTGTTTTGTCAGGGGGTCAATCTCATTTCAGTGAGACCGCAGTATATCCCAGGTACATCTGACTGTTTCGTAATTCTGATTTTTGTTTTTACTGACCGAGTAAAGGCAACCTCAAATCATATGTCATTTGAAACAACATCGGACATTACTTTGATTGTTTGATGCGTCAGTTTTCATAGGCTTTGAGGGATATTTTCGTTTGTCTTCACAATAAAAATGAGATTGCAAGGTTATTGAATAGTCCTTCATTTCTCAGAGTGTATAGGGGTTCTTTAAAATCCAGTTTGAGACTTTTCGCGCACGTCCTTGAGCAGAGAGCGGAGAAATACATTTCACACGTTTGTTGATAATTTCTTTATTGGCACGATTTGAGCAATGAAGGCCCTTTCATGGATACCCATTACGTATCTCATTTGCTTCTTCCCGATGGATGCATCTACAAATGAAAACGGTTAGTACATAAATCATATCTTTGAAATTGTTAAACATACTCTCCCACTCTCTTTTTTTCTCACCATATTCAATGAGAATGTTTATTGCTTTGGCTATAATTGGTATAGTGTGTTGTTTGAACTCTAAGAGGTTACGATTATTCAAGGAAGGTCGGACACTGATATACCACAGTCTGACTTCAGTGAAAGTGTGCCGATGTGGATTCATTCATAAACGCGTATCCGTAAACGCATATTTACGCGTATATAAATCGTTCAACGATTTATAAGGGTTAGGCATGTTAGGGCAACTTCGATCTGGCGCTGCTCAGTGGCCGCCGGGCCCACGATCAATTGGGAAAAATTGCTTTTCGGGTGATATAAATCTCTGATTTCTGTTTCGAACAATAAAACAAGGATTTTCTTTCCTTTCTCTTATTTCATATAACATAAATATTGTGAATTACTTAAGAATGGAGAATATTTTTTTGCATTAAAAACGAGTTGCATTATGAAAAAAAGGATAAGTTAGGACATCAAGCGACATCATGAATCCAATTTGTATGCAAAACTTGTCCAGCAAATAAACATTATTGTAATTCTAGTTGTTATAACAAATTTCAGTGATTCCTGATTTCGTTTACCTTTTATTCAAATTGTATTATTCCTGGTCTAGGGTTCCGTTTTCATGATCAATCACAACATGAACAATTGATTTGATACATGAATATAATCGATACATACGATTTTATCAATACATTTAGGATCAAGTCGTATATTATCAAACAGCGGCTGTAATGAGACGACAGCGGTCTACCCTAACACTCTCATTGACGAAACGGTGGTTGAAGGGTACGCTATATTCACATGCGACATCGGGTTCGAAATGGACCTAACCGACCACGGCGACGCTGTTTTAGCTGTGTGCAACGGAACGTCTGGAGAATGGGATTTCATAGATCAAAGCCCAAAATGCGAAAGTAAGTCACCCCCCCCCCCCCCCCTCTGCAGAGTGAAGTAATGTCGGTACACACTAAGAAATAAAGGTTCAAAATTGAACCCCGAAAGGTTGATGCAAAATTAGCACCCTACGGGTTCAAAAATTGAACCCCTGATTTGGGGTTCAAGAATTGAACCATGCGGGTAGGGTTCATTTTTGCACCCTGCGGGTTCAAAACTGCACACCTAGCATGCCTAGGGGTTCAATTAAACATTTAGGGTTGCATTTTTGAACCCGCAGGGTTGCCAAAATTAACACCAACCGCAGGGTTCAATTTTTGAACCCCAAATCAGGGGTTCATTTTTTGAACCCGTTGGGTGCTGATTTTGCATCAACATTTCGGGGTTCAATTTTGAACCTTTATTTCTTAGTGTGTAGGAAAAGATATTTATTTTGAGAGCATAAGATGTAGTCATTCATGAAGATCATTAATAATAGAAACTTAATGGAATTGCCAAATGTCTACCGAAATTTTATAAGTCATACGTATATATCATAAAGGATAGGAGGATATTTTATTAGTCGATTAAGATGCATTCAAAGTCCTAAAATAACAAAAGGGATGTAAACTATAGACATGAAACTGCGAATCCAACCTGAGAAATCTAGAATCACACGGACATTATTCAATAATCGAATCTTCAAACGTTTGTATCCATTTTCTTTATGTATTATTCAAAACAACATTATTTCACACACGAATGTGAGCAAAGTGTTTCAAGTATTTTACCTAATTTTCAGATACTCATTCTACAATCCTTGTACCATTATTGGTCGATTCGTCTAGGAAAAACAAATTAAAAATAAAAAAAAAAGATGTAGGAAAATATTATTGTATAATATTGTATATATTATGATATAATATATCATATTCAATGTTTTCCTACATCTCGAAATAGTGATATCCTGTCAGTCGCCTCCGTTGCCCGCCTATGGGTACTTTGAAGAGGCTAGTCTGGGTTTCGGGGAAGCAGGCAACTACACGTGCGAACAGGAGTTCATCGTCGACGGCGAAGCTACCGCCACCTGCCAAGCCGATGGGACGTGGAGCTCGGAACCACCGCGATGCCGAGGTAAGTAAACGATGCCCGGGGTGAGAGGGAAGGGGGAGGTGGCGGGCTGCAGGTATAGACCCTGATTCAAGCTCTGAGCAACAGGTGTTGTGGGTCTTTTCGTAAGATTTCAACATATAAAACTTGCTGTTTCAAGGTTTCATCCATATGAACGTTTTAAGTTACATGATTATTAACAATTATTCAACTGCTCTCACGAATGTATTGTTTTCTTATATCTAATTTATGAAATTTGGATTGCATGTTTTTTTATAACACTTTGCTGTTATTATGGAAATGAAATGAAATTTCCCGAGAAAGGGTCTTCAGTACAGATTCATTGTAGGCTAGAGTGAGGGTTTTGCACAGTTACTGTAGACTAGGGGAAGGGGATCACCATCATGATTAAGTAATAAAAAAAGGACACACAGATGGTGCCATAGGCGGGGATACTGGATACCCCCTCCCCCTTCCCATTATGTTTTTTTCAAGTTTTATACCAGAAATGAGAAAGGGGGTGGGTAAATGAATAAGGAAATACCCCCCCCCCAAAAAAAAAAAAACAGAAAGAGAGAGAGAGTTTGCGGATGTTAATACTATAAATGGCGTCACACTCGGATCGCTTTGCCTACCTTATAAACGTAATAGCATGGGGAAAGTTGAGAATTGGATAAAATAAAGGAGAAAGGGGAATTACAGGATGAAAAGTTAGACCTTTTCAAAAAGCCATGATCTTTATTTTAGACAACATTAGTAGAAAGGTCGCCCTAGTTAATGCAATATTGATTTTCAAGTACATTTCTATTTTTTCTTGTTCAAAGTAAGCTGCCCAACTTCGGAGGATTCTCTAGCCAACGCCTATCTGAGTGACACGCGGTGTGTTGATGTGAGATCAGACTCAAAGACATGGAACGAGGCTAATGAGACCTGCGTCGTTCAAGGTGGATCTCTGGTCGTTATCCCAACAAATAGAACCCTAGAAATTTTACAGGGCGCCCTCAGAAATGTGAGCGATGGTTACACGGCTGGATACTGGATTGGAGGGTACGAGGCACCAAAGAATTCCTCCTGGAAATGGGATAAAAGTAAGTAATCTGATGTTATTCAAAGCCATGCAGACCATCTGAACCTGGTCTAGTGTACCGCAGTCATTTTCATGATAACCTTACAAAAAGTATGAAGTGCACTCCCTTGGCAATTTTAAGGTCTACCTAAGAGTTCAGGACTGATCTTAACGATTGACTCATTGGCTATCGGAAATCGACAAAGACTACATTCTGAAACCAATACCCGGGTTAGTGTATTGTATCATACCAAATTTTAGAATATGAACATTATGTTTAATGTGTGATTCCATATTGTAATTGATGTAGGGCTTACACTTTGTTCTCATTGTCAGCATAGTAATTTGCTCTTTTGCATATAATGAATAGTAATTTGCTGTTCTTTAGGCTTTAATCGGTGGTTATTTCATTTTGTTCATTCGTACGATACATGGCATTTACTGGAAATCGGGAAATCTTTTCATGAACATGATAAAGAGATGAATCGGATATTTTATCATCTAAAGACTGTTTTATCCTATACCTCGTTTTCACTGGTGTACGATCCTTTACGGAAGCCACGATTGACCGTTCGTACTGATCTCGAAAAATTGTGAACCATTTAATTTCTCTCTATGATCAATACAATTGCCTCGACTGAACTGATGATCTGTTACGATCTGATAACATTACTACGATGGCACCACGCCACGACTTACCCTAGGGCCGCCGTTTGAATGGTGTCGCGAATTGTGACAGTCAGGATTGGGTATGAAACTAACCAAAGTAACATAGGCCATGTGTGCGGTCGGACAGTTGTGTCAGTTTTCATGGTTCTGAAAACTTGTTAGATGAAATATTGAAGAAAAGCTCCCAGAGGAAATAATGACCTGAGCGGTATAAGGTGGGGGGGGGGGGTACTTTGATGCACCTAATTTTGTTATACTATCCATCTTATTTATGATCACGTGTCATGGATCCAGGTGGTGACGTCATCACTGACTTCTTTTGGGCCAATGGAGAGCCAACAAATGGAGAGAAAGACACTCGCATAATTTTAAGTAAGGAGTCAAATTGGCAATGGGCGGCGCACCAGTTTGATTATAATCAAGATGAAAATAATGAAGCAATTGGCTACTTGTGTCAGTTTGGTGAGTCTTTTTTCCTATTTTTGTGGGAGGGGGGGGGCGTTTTCCCTTAATTTCATTCCTTTAAAGTTCACTAATCAGTAGATATTCCTATTGGAAAGAACACAGTCTCCATCAGTGTATGCCAGAGTGTTCACAGTGTCGAACACAATATGAAATCAGCTACACACTGTAAAATTTAGATTAGATTTAAATTTATATATTTCTGTTACTTTCCGTTCAACAAAATAAACAAAATAGAATCGAAGAAACAATACATATTAAACATAACACAGACAATTTGAGCATTTCATTATTGAAAGATTAAACAAAAATTGAGCATCTCAACAGTGTGAATTATACAGTATATTCACATCGACGACCATACGAACAAGCTTTGAACAGTCACACTGTCGAGGTGTCAATAGTGTGCATAATATATTCACACAGTCCAATTTGTGAATACACTGTGTTCACACTGTGTGACTCTGTTCTTTCCAGCAGGTAATTCATTTTCAAAAATCTATTTCACTAATATAATTAGTTTAGAAGGTGTCACGTGGAAGTGACTTTTTATTATTTACTTGCTGCTGCTTGACACCAGATAAGGAAAACGTACAACTGATAAATACGGTTATTGAAAGATTTAATCAAATCTCTGAAATCATTATGTTGTTTCCTTTTGATTTCTTTTTACAATGATTGCACATGAAAATATACATGAATATTGATAACAAAATATAACTTAACTTAACAATAGTTGTTGAATCGAGCCCCCATCATCTCTTCTGGCCTGACATGCCCCACTCGGCCTTGGTGGTCGGTTCAGTTCCTGGCCTCCGCAGCTTGCGATGTCTCTTCCACTCGGCATCCGCAGATCAGAGAGATGTGGCTTCAACGAATTAGTGGACGAGATCGAGCCCCCAATGATGACATGAATTTTGACGAATCATGTCGGTGTCGTTATCTCGTCACCGACGTAGTACCTCAGTTTTAACTTCGACTGCCTATACTAACATATGTGGTCTGTTCTAATGTTACTAGGACTATCTGTAAGATTTCGAAGTAATTCAAAGAATTTCAACAACAGATGAGTGCATAAAGCAACACATTCTTATTAATAAAAGGCACTTCATGTGTACCTGTACATCTACACTCATCAATGCTAGAGCACTCTATTGGCTATTTATGACACTGCATGAAAATGCTTCACCTAATAAGAATATTTCTAATACCTGTACAAAATATGATATCAACCTGGTACACTTGTACTCTAAAGGGGGGGGATATCAAACGTTTTCAACGCTTGCTTTTGAAATATTCAAAACATATGTACATTTTGACCTAGGTTTAAATATTCACAACACATGAACTATCTTTATCATGTTTATAAACTCAGAACATGAGTCTAATCAAAGGAATTAAATTCAATAAATTTCTTCCTTGACAGAAGGGTTTACCGGACAAATGCTCTGTCACATCGTTGATCCGTGCAAGGCTAGCATTGCGAGTAACCATTTTTGCTGCCCGCAGACAGGTCACCCGCAGGTTACCCCCTTTGACAGTATCTCGCACGAATGTCAAACTCAGTTGCCCGCAGAAGCGCGCGCAAGTCTGATTTGCACGCAGAAAAGTTTTGAGCATGCTCAAAACTTTGTTGCGTGGTGCGGGCAATCACCTGCATGGAACGATGTGGCAGGGCCTTTTCAATAAACGAATCATGATTTAAAGCTTCTTGACACGGCTTTATAAGACATCAAAATTTAGGGGGTTTCTTTTTACATAAAAGATTACCTTAAAATTAATAAGGGTTTCCTTATAATCAAATAATTTGTAGTTTTATTATCTAGGAAGTAAAGTAAAATAAAAATCGCCTTAAAAATGCCCATTTGCTCATTACGTCACTGATCCCAATACAGCAAGGTTGGATGCCACTTGTATTGACCTAAAAAAATGTTGTTCTTTTTGTTTGACTGAGACACGAAACGAGACTCTAATAATCGTTTTTTTTTGGGGTATCTTTCATGAATTCAACAGATTCAACATGCGTCACCGCAGGTTTAAGTATATCGGACGACGGGGTATTTCCATACAATGGCAGGTGCTACTTCTTTCAGAATGTTGGTTTCTTCAAATGGGCTGATGCGAATAGCGTTGTTGGTGATGCAGGAAATCCCGGATGCCTTGGCATTGGAGACCGGAGTGGTTTCCTGGCCGAAATACGAGATGAGGAAACACAGAATTTTGTGGAACTATTCGGGGAAAGGAGTTACTGGATAGGAGCGGTGCTTGAAGAATCAAGTTCTGGCAGATCATGGCTTTGGGTTGACGGTAGGTATATACGAGGATCAAGATTCTACTTTTCTTTTACAACATGTATGTAAAACGTACATTATTTCCAACGTGAAAGTTTGATGGTATTTCATATTCTTATAGACGACAGCGTTGATTAAGGGCGGTGTAACATGGTGACTTATGTTAAATTAAAAAAAAAACTTCAAAGTCATTAACGGCACAGGAAGATTACATAATGCTTAGATGGATTGTGGTGCTTGATCTGCAAACAAAATTAATGAGTGTAGTTAAAGGACAAGTCCACCCCAACAAAAACCTGATTTGAATGAAAAGAGAAAAATTCAACACGCATAATACTGAAAATTTCATCAAAATCGGATGTAAAATAAGAAAGTTATGACATTTCAAAGTTTCGCTTATTTTTAACAAAATAATTATATGAACGAGCCAGCTACATCCAAATGAGAGAGTCGATGATGTCATTCACTCACTATTTCTTTTGTTTTTTATTGTTTGAAATATGAAATATTTTGATTTTCTCGTCATTGTCATGTGAAATGAGGTTTCATTCCTCCCTGAACACGTGGAATTCCATTATTTTAACATTTTGTGCTTCAGGCAAAGAGGTCCTAATCGTCAAATTCGTAAAAAATGAAATATTGTATAATTCAAACAATAGAAAACAAAAGAAATAGTGAGTGAGTGACATCATCAATTCTCTCATTTGGATGTAACTGGCTCGTTCATATAACTATTTTGTTAAAAATAAGCGAAACTTTGAAATGTCATAACTTTCTTATTTTACATCCGATTTTGATGAAATTTTCAGTGTTATGCTTGTTGAATTTTTTTCCGTAATCAAATAAAAAAATATACAATATACAGGAGCGATACATACAATAATAACGGAGGATCACCCAATTCAGCTGTATTTGCAAAATACTGCTGTTTTTCCTTGGGGTCCTACAAAAATCAAGTTTTTGTTGGGGTGTACTTGTCCTTTAACAACGCTACGATGTAGTCTGTATTCATCAGACCCTATTCTACAACAAACCCTGTACACAGGGACCTATCCACGGAGGATTAGTCTATTGTTACTGGGGGTGCTGTGACAATGCTCCGCTGCACCCCCAGTAACAACAGATAATCTTCCATGGCCATGGTGGCCAAGTCCATGCCTGTACAGTACATCGAACAACGAGTGGCCTTTGCATAAGAAGCTATAGGACGAAGTAGGTCTTATATTATTTTGATATTGGGGACAATAGATAAAGCGTCCAAAACCATGGCAGTGATCTTGGTGGTGTTGCATTATTTTGAGCCCTTACCAAGCTGTTTTTATATTACTAGCAAAAGAAAATGTAATTGAAATTGCACTCACTTTTCTCAAACCATGTATTGTTATATGGTCAACATGTTGAAAAATACTTCAAACTTCCGACTTTCCTACGTCTCTTAGTTTTAAAAAAGAAAATCGCAACCAATTAATATACCACTCTATTATTCGTCCTACTGTCGGTCGATTTTTTACGAACAGGATAACTGATCGTAACTGATATTAAACATCTTTGAACCATTCAAACGTTTCTACGCTAAATAATCATGATTGCCACGTCTGAGCTGATTTACGACCCGATACGATGTGATACGTTCATTATGATGACTCCACGATTAAGACCATGGTTTCAATCGTGACATGGATCGTAGTCACTAGAGTACCTAAGAGGGGGACAGACTGCCCCCCTCCCTGACGAGTCACAACTGATCCAAGGGACGTGCCCCCCCCCCTCGAGAACCAAAATTAATAATTGTAATGTAAAAATGCAATGGAAACAGACGTGCGCCCCCTAGACCTTTTTTGTCATTTTTTTAAATACGAAATACCCTTTATTTGCGGTTGAAGACCTTTTTTGTGTTTATCAATGTTTTTCGCGGACGAAATATCCTCCAAAAATTTGCCCGCTTTTTGGAAAATCCTGGGTACGCCGCTGATCGTAGCGATAGGAGCTAGGGCTATAGCAGTTTTTTTTTTACCTTTTGAACGGCGGAGATTGCCAAATCCATTCCTGTTTATTACTGTCGCTAAAGGTTCTTCGATATCTTCATCGTGGTGGGGTCCAGAGGAGCCCAGTGATAGCTACGAGAACTGCATTGACCTTTACCCGTTCCAAGATGAAGGTTACTTGATGAACGACGAGGCTTGCTCAAGCACTCTTCGCTATGTTTGCGAATTCAGTAAGAACTTTGTGTTGTCATTATATCACTTTGAGATTTCTGTTTCCCTTTTTTCGTTTACTTTCAATTATTATAATTTTGTATATTGTTTCCATGCTTTGTGGGAATCGTCCTACATTACTGACGTCGATGCAGCGGCAATCTTTCTCCGTCTTGCCACTATGAAAAAGAGTATTTGTTTCATTAATTGAGTTTCAACTCAACTGGAAAAGTTGATTCCCCCCCCCCCCTCAATCCCACAACACACAAATTGGCACTTAGCAACTGATAGCAGCCCAACTGTTATCATGGTTATAAATCACGCCAACCCTACATTTTATTGGCCATTCTGATTTTGTGTTCTTGTCCATAAATCTGTTGCTCCAGCTAGAGTAGGGGATAGTCAAAGTTGAACCTTTTTCCTATGTTTGAAGGCATTTTGAATCCAGCTGTTATTTTCCATGAGATCTAAAATTTCAATTTCAGGTGTTACCAATTCTACAACGGTATGTGGCGACCCGGGCACACCTTACCGCGGGTACCGTGCTGACGAAATATCGGCCTCTTTCCTCCCTGGAGATAGCATCGAATTTTCGTGTGACGAAGGATACGAAATAGCGGGAGCATCAAAAGTCGTGTGCCAGCCGGATGGGACGTGGAATGAAACGGCCCCAACCTGTGAAGGTACGAATGATGTGTAATCACCTTCCATCCTTATTTTATTCTATTAGCATGATTATAGCTGAGACTGACTGTCGAATAAACAATCTTTTGTACATATTTTATGGATATTTTTCATTCTTTTATTGAAGTATATATATAATTTCGCATGGTTACTACGTAACTTTTTCATACTCCAATTTCGCGACAAAAAATAACTTCTAATCAAACGGAATTTTTAAAAAGAGTTTAGTCGATGATCCTTGTAATTGAGATCTCGATGTAATTATTACAAAAATTGGATTCGGCTTTTCTATAAGTTATATATGCTCCACTTCATTACTGTTTTCTTTCACCTCAGTCTGCCCTTATTTTCCTTTATCTTTCCTGGCCACATAGTAATTGCTTGGTCGCATTTCACCTTTACTTACAGCCATCGAATGTGGCCCTACCCCATCTGTCCAGAACGCCAGCCTTTCGTACCTGACCTCTAGTACGTACCGTGGTACCGCGGTATACAGCTGCAACGAAGGATATGAGTTGGCGGGGAACCCATCCATCTACTGCATGTCCAACGGAAACTGGAGCGCTGCCGATTTTACCTGTCAAGGTTCGTCTAACCAGAGAGTTCTCCCTGGTCTAACGTTGCTGATGTTGAAGCGATCCCATACTGTGATATTTGTCGGCATTAAGCGTATCTCAACAAATTGTTGTCGACATCCCTTCCCATAAGATAATTGCACGAACATGGTGGATTAACGATGCGTACATGTACACTATGCAGTTCGTCATGTTAGGTTTGTTCTTAAAGGACAAGTCCACCCCAACAAAAACTTGATTTGAATAAAAAGAGAAAAATTAAAAAAACATAACACTGAAAATTTCATCAAAATTGGATGTAAAATAAGAAAGTTATGACATTTTAAAGTTCTGCTTCATTCACAAAACAGTTATATGCACATCTCGGCATGTCTCGGTTGGTATGCAATGAGGGAACTGATGACATCACTCACTCACTATTTATTTTGTATTTTATTATATGAAATATGAAATATTTTTATCTTCTCGTCATTGTCATGTGAAATTAAGTGTCATTCCTCCCTGAACACGTGGAATTCCATTATTTTAACATTTTGTAATTCAGGCATGGAAGTCCTAATCATCAAATTCGTAAAAAAAATTAAATATTGTATAATTCAAACAATAAAAAAACATAAGAAATAGTGAGTGAGTGACATCATCAACTCTATCATTTGGATGTAACTGGCTCGTTCATATAACTATTTTGTTAAAAATAACCGAAACTTTGAAACGTCATAACTTTCTTAGTTTACATCCGATTTTGATGGAATTTTCAGCATTGTGCTTGTCTGATTTTTCTCTATTGATTCAAATCAACTTTTATCTGAGGTTGACTTGACCTTTAAGTACAAAATGTGGAATAGTGAGGAGGAAAAAATACTAGAAAATGACAAAGAAGGAAGATGGGAGGAACAAAGGAAAGACTCATCAGGGAAGTACTATGAAGGTAAAAAATGGCAGAGTGACTGCGAGAACTTAGAGAATAAGTGTGCACAATTAAGAGTTGACAGTTCTTACGTAAGTGTGTGAGGCAATCCGTCATTTTTGTTTTACTAAGTTACTGTTATGAATCAATGACTATACAGCTAACGTGCTCACAATCTGTTGCATTAGTAGATCCTTACATCGTCGAGAGATATTGCCTTCATAAAATGTTTTCGAATGTTTCATTTTTTATCTTATAGAGATAGAGAGCACGACTGCACTGGAAGAAACTACCTTGATAATCACCACTGCGTTTGATGAGGACACTACCATTGTTGATTTCACAACCGTGCAGGATTCTACTACTATTGCAGAGACAACGACATTACTAGACACCACATTACATGAACTAACTACAGCAGTTGGCCAGACTACACTGAAGAAAACAACAATAGAAGATGGTACGACATACCCTCTAGGTACCACATCTGCCCCTGAAGTTTCCACGATACCCACCGATGCGCCATCTACAAACGCAATGTTTACAACCAACTTGTATTCAACTGAAAAGATATTCACTCCTGATGACTCAACAACCGAAGTTGATAGTACGACAATTTTCCAAACCACTGGTTTTGAAACGACATATGTTGATGCTTCCACGAAAGATTTTCCATCTACATTAGCCGATAATACCATGCCAATTGTTTCTACTGTTGGCACCACCTTTACAACGGAAACAGATGCGACAGACATGCCAACGGTGTCGACAGGAACATTTGGGGCAGAAACGTCAATGATGACGTCAGAAATAACATCGGTGCCGACAACCAGCGACATAACATCTGGTCATACGTCACCTAGTCCTACAACATTCGATCCCTCCACAGTCGGCCTTACAACACCACTTCCCCCAACAGTTGAACCTCCAACCACGGAGCGTCTTTCAACGTCAGATCCAGCAACAACTGATCATCCAACATCGATTCCTACATCAGTTCTCCCCACAACAACAGGCTCCATTTCAACTGTTGCTCTTACCTCGGGTCAACCCTCATCATTGCTTACAACCTCCAAACCGACTGTACCGACAACACCAAGACCAACGACACCAACAAGCAATCCCACAGTTTTACCGCCTACAACAAACAGACGTACAAGAACTCCGACATCACAAATACCCACAACATCGAGTGAAATATCCGCAACCAGCAGTAGAGTTACAGCTTTCCAGTCCAGTTCAACAGAAATTATTCCATCTACTTCTTCAGAGGCCCTCTGGACCAGGTCAACCCAGACCACAGAAGCGTCTGGGAAGAATGAAAACCCTTTTCCTGTTGCTCTTATTGGTAGGTGCCGTTCAGTTTATTCATTCCAATTGCAAATGTCTGCTGCTTACGAAGTTTGGTTTAGTACTGGATTAGGAAATGGTTCACCAAACATACTTCTTATTCTGTCGATGTCACATTCATAATTTGTTCGTGTAGAAAGATATCGGAAGACCGGGAAGGGGATGATTGCTTTGACACGCCTACGTTTGTGAAAAGAATTGCATTTCTTTTCAGAAATATTTGAGGAAAGGGGCCAATTTGATTTTAGCCAAGTATTAAAGTTTGGATTGATGAGCGACTTGGTTTGAACGTGCAAACTTTGCAATATATATTTTCCAATGGTGGGGCTACATGTAAATCCTTTGATCATACACTTTTGTGCCGGATTCACGCCCAGGCCCTGGCAAAATAAAAGCTCTTTTGAATCACCACGTGCATGATGTACGTTATCAAGGGAATTCATCTTGTTCTGCGAGATTATCCGGATCTTAAGGGATTCGTAATTCTAAATGTACTCATATTTTGATTTAATCTTCTTGATATCTGAATCGTTGACGGCTAAACACATTTTTACTGATTACAAAAGTAAGAAGATAAAACAAATCTAGAATTTAAAGGGGGGTGTTTAACAGTTCATTTATTAAAACTTACAGTTTCTACCAGACTTCATTACTGTGAGGAACATTGAGCGTATAGTGATGTGCACAATATGTTTAGATCCTTGTAATTACGTCATCTATCTCTCTTCTATAGCTACGATATCAGCAATATTCGGACTTCTCCTCATCGTTATCGTACTCATCTTTATCATTGCATTGATGACGTCGTCCAAGAAAAGAAAGTAAGCAGACGAGTAATAATATTTTTTTGTGTATTATCTCGAACAGAAATAGTTGAATGTGTTGAAGTATGAACTTGTTTATTAGTGCGGTAATTAATGATATTGAAACATGTATGCATGCTATAAGTTCAATTAATGTTATGACAGAAAGGGAAAGAGGAAGTAAAGACGGTGCTAAATAAGAGGTAGAAAGGGAGAACAACAAAGAAGGGGAAAAAAATTATATTTAAAAAAACCGAAGAATGTGGATTTAACAAGGAAGGGAAAATGAGAAAAAGTATGAATTGCATGTACATGGTAAAAGAAAGATAGGCAAATAGTTACAATTGGGCAGTTCGATGAAATAATGAACCTTTTTGTACGTCCGACCCCAATTTTTCTCAAGATTTACTTCACTTTATATACTGACCGAGTCATGGTCATTTGAGGGCATTACGGACTGTCAAAATAACAAGATATCAGAGTCAGAAAGTTTCATGAAAAAGATGAAAGTCCCACATGTAGGGGTTCGGGCGTACATATTTTATGGAATTTCCCAACGTTTTGGTAAAATTTTCTGAAACATTACGTGGAACCAGTTGTGGCTGTTTCCTTCTACGTAACGTCATATTTTCCTATCAACTTTGAACGTGGAACGCATGTGGATTAATATTGTTTTTATTTTGTTATTGCATACATATGCCGCCCAATATTGCCATTCATCCCATGCATGTTTTCTTGCAGGAGCACTTCGCACAATCTTCTCATGACCGATTTCGGCCCGGCGCCAACTTCCGAGGACAAACTTTCAAATGACTACGTCTCTGCGAGTGAGATGATGGTCAACAGCGTCTTTGCCGACGAGGAATATAGAAAAAGCATCCTGAACTACAGACCCTTAATGCCCCGAATATCATCTACATCTAGCAGTAACCATAGTCAAAATGGGTGGGGGTTTTCTAGGACGAACTCAGAGGGCGTTCCCGGTGCTGCTCCAGGGAATGGCCAAAGACCACCGATTTACGAAAACGTTTCCAGGAGCAATCCGTCGAGCGTTGTCAGGTTTCCGTCAACGTTTGATGATAAACTTGCAGAGAAGGGACTGGTTTCCTTTGACCCAACAAAGAGAAAGGACCTTATACCATCCGATATGATGGTCAATGGAGACATTGTTTTTGAGGGCACCGAATAGCATTAAGCACTTTCTTATGACCATATCTTGTCTGGTTTGGGGTTTTGGTAATCACACTACCCACTCAACATTCTCGCAGCTCTCGCCTCAAAGGTGAATGGCTATTTTCATTCGAGTGTAATTTATGTTTGGCAAGCTTGAGATCAAATAAGCAACGGATGACTTCGAAGCCTGGAGGGCAATGCATAATTTCTTTACATCATGTCAGACCCAAATTGTTCAATGCTTTGATCTCCGTTCATTCAAACTCAGTTCACAAATATGCAAATAATTTTATTTATCCATGAATGGAATATACATGTAATTTTCATAGAAAATGAATTTTGAAACTGCACTTTTGTGCATCTTCTTTTTAAAGAATAGGCGAGTAAAAGTCAGAAGGTTAGAATGCTTTTTGAGTAAGCTTGATCATGAGAATGATACAAACATCATGGACATGCATCCAAAGACAGTATATTTTTTTCGGTATTTAGAATGATAATATAACAATAAAAATCAAATGCTGATTTTATCATGATTGTTATCCGTTAGGTCCCAAAATTATGAAAGGTCAGAGTGGAGGAGCCGTGGTGCAGTGGTTCCGACTCTCGCCTTGTAAACAGAGGGTCGTGTGTTCGAATCCCACCGCGGTCTGGCGTCCTTTGGCAAGGCGTCAATCCACACTTTGCCACTCTCGACCAAGGTGCTAAAGGGGTACCCAGTAGGATGCGAAAGTCATTGTAGCTTGTCCAGTACTGTGTGCGCCTCACAGGCGACTGACTGGAATACTCCCCAGGTAGTGGAGGATGTGCACACGTTGTGTGCGGGAACGACTGATTGAATCCGATGACCGGGGTAATAATATATCTGTAAAGCTCTAAGACACGTCGTTCCGATGTATTAAGCGCTATAGAAAAGCGGATTATTATTATTATTTGTAAACCAAGGGGTCGGTTATTTTTATCAAGATATTATGTACGATTCCTATCGTGTCGTTAGGAATTTGTTCTGTAGGCATAAGTCTCATCGTGCCGCGTAGGACTGTAATGTGTCACTAACATGGACTGCCCGCTGGATGCTCTCAGCGTGTGTTACATTTTAGATAATTCATGTCATCTTGTATGGTAAATATGATCATGTATAGATAAATTGTGTCCTAGAAAGAGGAGTGCCTTACCTCTCAGTCATTCCGTCGGAAGGATCTTTTTTTAATTATTTTAAGAATGACAATTAGTAGAGAAGAGGAAGAAAAGGGAAATAGAAGAGCATAAATGGGATGTTGATGATAAAAATGGTAATGGCAAGAATAATACTATGTAGGAGATTTAGGATAATAAATGGTAGGAGAAGAAGAAAGTAGCAGAAGAAGACGAAGAAGTAGAAGAAGATGAAGAAGAAGAAGAAGAAGAAGAAGAGTAAGAACTATGATGATGAGGAGGAGGAGAAAGAGGAGGAGGACGAATAGGGGGAGGAAGAGGACCAAGAGGGGGAGGAAGAAGAGGAGAAGGAGAAGATGAAGAAGTAAAAAAAAAGATGAAGAAGGAGATAACAACAACGATGATGATGATGATGATGATGATGATGATGGTGATGGTGATGATAATGATGATGGTGATGATGATGGTGATGACGATGAAAAGGTGATGATGTAGAAATGGGAAAGAGAACAAAGACTAGTGACACGTATAAAAGTAAGAGGTCTTGGAATGACTTCGAAAAAAAAACATCAATGGCACAAATCATTTTCATAAATGGTTACATAACATTTTATCAAACATGTTACACGGGATTTCATGCATACTATACATAATAATTTACTATATGATACTATCTTATAAGCCTTGTAAAACAGCACAAGATGCCAAGCACCTAATTCTACCCCCCCCCCCTGGTCATTGCACTGATATAATATTTTAAAAACAATTGGTACGCAAACTTCTGTTTTTCATTCAAATTCATTACCGCATTTCTGGACAGTGTGTACATTATTTCTACAAGACATAACAATCTACTTGTGTGAAATGGTAATTATAATGACTTTACACTTCGTTTGGTACTTAGGCCAATTAATAGCAGGAAATTTCATTTAACATATAATTAGACGAAAACGATATAGATTTGCAATATTATATATCTACAATCCGAAATATTCGCATTTTTTTCTTGCACAACCAAATGCTGAATACTGACATCATCACCTTAACCCTGCCTCCGAAGATCTAAGACGGGTATTCTACTGTCGGGTGTTTCATCATGTTACGCGAGACTTTTCTAGCGACTGTTGCCCCTCTCTTGGGCGCTAAAATCAGATCCTCGGTCATTTTTATTTCCATCAATTGCATCAACTATGTCAACTGCTTTTGAAATCCAACATTTTTACCTTACAGTTATGATTTCAGCAATTAAAATAGATCTGGGGACGGTTCATAAAGGACTTGCAACTGTTGCAACTTTGCCATTTATGGCAACTACCAATGCAACCTTGGTTCCGATTGGCTGCTGACCCCTGTTACCATGGTAGTTGCCATTATGGCAAAGTTACAACAGTTGCAAATCCTTTATGTGGTCATTTCAAGAAACTTCAGGTCTGATAAGGGCTATAAGAAATACACTCACATTTCTGTTAACACAGAAACAATCTCATGTTAACATGAGTCGATCACCAGTCTTTCCTAAAAGTACACGTATCTTCAGAATAAGTTCATTATTTTACGAAAAGGTGACCAGGTTCTAACTTTGACAACTCTTCAACCCCGGGTATATATTAAAGAGCGGGAACAGGTCAATCGACACAAAAGTAGTAGTTATCATTTTTACTCAACAATAATGCTAGGCAATGATCCCGCGTCAGTCAAACCGCTACCATTGAGACACTCGTCTCAGTTTTAATACATACTTCTGTAGATGGGCGATAGAGAGTACATGCATAGAGCTATTACAGCTCCGTGGTACATGTAAATTTACAAGGAAATCAGCAAGTCTCCATTAGTTATGTGGGATAAATTGACTGGTGCTTAAACAAATAGTCTTAAAATGTACCTTTCAGATTTATTACTGATAATGAATTAGCCAAAAAACTAAAAATTTCTCTGCAGTAACATCCTTTATAGTTACTTGGTAAAAATATTATACCGGTATAGTGGGTTACCACTAAGGTTGGTTTATATTACAAGACCAAGACTGCAGTGGTACATTTTGGGCAGAAGAGCATGAACAGAAATGAGTAACTGAGGACTTGAAGTGGCTCCTGGTTCGAGTATGCTTTAAATCGATGACGTCGAGAGCAAGCCATTATCATGATCATCATAACACGCAGTTCTCGAGAGAACTGAAATGTTTAGTTTTAGTGCAAGTCTTCTTTAGAAAGAAGGTCTTCCATTATTTTTACAGTTCCTCGTCACTGCTGTCTTCCTCCCGGTCGGACCAGGGCCGTTTCGAAAACCGCTTGAAGCCTCTCCTAAACGACTGGTACCGAGGTCGGGATTGCGGCTGGGGTTCGTATGTAAACCCGGTGGTTTCACTGCCGAGCTGATATTCCATGTTCCGTTCGATCTGGATCTTGGAAGGGGACTTTCTGCAATGATGAATTCGTAAGGAAAGACTTCGGATTATACTTAAAGGTCAAGTCCACCCAGGAAAAAATGTTGATTTGAACAAACAGAGAAAAATCAAACTAGCATAACGCTGAAAATTTCATCAAAATACAGACGATGATGTCCCTCACTATTTATTTTTTCGTTTGTTTTTTGAATTATGCAACATTAAATTCTTTGCAGATTTAACAATAAGGACCAACTTGACTGAACCATATGGTATCAAATAATTCTACTTCCACATGTTCAGGGAGGAATTAATTGTTGTTTCACTTGACAATGGGGATACAATTAGGATATTTTATAATTCATACAATAAATTGCGAAAGAAATAGTGAGTGGATGACGTCATTAGGCTTCTCAAATCTCAATTGCATGTCACTGAGTTGTGCATATAACTGTTTTATGAAATAAAGCGAAACTTAAAATGTGCTTACTTCTTTATTTTACATCCTATTAGGATGAAATTTTCAGTGTTGTACTTGTTTTCTCTTTGTATTCAATACAACTTTCTGTTGGGGTAGACTTGTCCTTTAAGAAATGATGATGGCATATATAAGCTAAGCTGAGGTAGCAATTGTTGCTGTTAGGAAGCTGATGCAGGAACCACAAAACGTAATCGATGAGTCTGATGAAGCGAGACTACAAACAGTGTATGTACGAAGTAGTCTCGCCGCATCAGAACGGTGTGTTGGCTCAGTTGGCAGAGCGTCCGCCAAAGATGGGAGCTGCTGCTACCATTTTTTTGGCGATCAACAATTCAGGGAATAGGCCTATACTGCCCGCCCATGACAAAAGGGAGTATGGAACAATTTTTTCAAAATTCACTTTTTCATCCCAACCTGTTGTAATAGTCATGTTACACAACCTGCACCATATTGCAACTCCCTTAATACCATAATTAATGAGTAATTAAGATATTAAAAAGGAAGTATCTTGTGTTTCAAGAGTTAAGAGCGAGTTAAGGGTGGCTTACAATCTCAGCTTATCCCCTGAACAAACAAGAGTAGCAAGCCTGAATGCACAGACACAATACCATGTCATCTTTAGATACTTGTTTGCAAAGAAAAACACATGACAGAAGGAAGCAGAGCTTGAGTTCAATGCTACTTTATGCATTGCTTGATTATTTAGCTTTTTCCTGAACCATGACTTGTATGCAGTGCATATTAATTATAATAGGTTGATACAATTAATATATAAATAATTCTAAAATCTCTATTATACTGGATTTTATGAAGACGGTTCTATGTGGTACTTGCACTATGCAGTACCAATCGACTTCATCATACATTATGATCTGGAAATTGGCGTCTCTCGTTTCCATGGCAATTATTAAACTACCAACCCCCTTTTTCTATATCAAGAGTTTTCAATAATTACACTATTGTTTAGTTCTCTGCTTGAAAAATAGTGAGAAATACAGCAGACCAAATACACGATATATACATGTGTCCATGAACATGGACTCAAAATACATATTTACATATTTATGATTGAGGGTAGCCAACAGTTACCATTGATATTTTAAAACATGTTAATTTTGTTGTCTTTTGTTTTGGGGTTAAGATATATTGCTGTTTGAGCATTTCCCACAAAAAGAAGACCCATTTTGAATATTTGCTTCCTTTTGTCATGGTTAAAGAGTGGGAGTAACTTCAGGAAACCCAGTACAAAAGGAAGTATGGGACATTTTTTCGTAAAATATGCCGGGCAACCACAAAATTCATAAGTGGTCAAATAGTATACCGGACTGACTACAAAACTGGTACAACAGCTTTGGATCAAATTCAAACACTTCTTGGGGCTGTTGAAAAAACATGTTTTGCTTCATAAAATGAAATCACTGTAATGTCCCATACTTCCTTCTGTCATGGGTGGGCAGTATAGAGCTACGATGATTTGTCGGTGCACAATTTCTGTGCCGGGCCCACGATCAATTGGGCAAAAAGAATTTTCGGAGTACTTCTCTTTCAGATTTCATTTCGAACAATAAAATTTTGATTTTTTTTTCTTTCATTTTCATCAGACGTACGGCTGATGTTTCCAGAAAAAAATGGAAATATAGCTGTAAATTCCACATCGGTTTTAGCCAGGTCGATGTATGAATGGAGGGTGCTTATTCGTGTTTTATCACATCAATAGTTTAACTCTTAATATTAATCAATCGAATTCTGGATATAAAAATAATAATAATTTCTGATGCCGAGAAAATATACCCTATTTTGAGGGGGTCCTGTTTCTACGAAATTAAAATATGAATTTAAGTTATGTATTTCCCCTAAAGAGTAAAGCCAGTTGCAATCGCGTTTAAATTTTTTTAGGTTGTTTTGGATTGCAACTCTTACTCGAATTCGTAACGGGATCGATATCACTTACTTTCTCTTGCAGGCCTTCTTGAAAATGACTATGACGATGATCGGAATTAACAAAATTAAGAAAGTTCCTCCGAGAGCGATGAGAATGGAATGTTCACTGATCATTGTGAATAAATCTGTGCAGAAGAAGAAAAACAATAACATTTTTTTTTTAACTAGGATGGTTTATTTGATTAATAGTGATAATAAAATAGTACAGGATTTGTATAGCGCACCTATCCACATGATCAAGGTATCGTATATTGCCCCTATATTACTAGTAGAAGTAGTAGTAGTAGTAGTGGTAGTAGTAGTAGTAGTAGTAGTATAGTAGTAGTATTACTACTATTATTATTATCATTATCATCATCATCATTATCTTCATCATGCTATTATTATTTCTATTATTATTACTATTATCATTACTGCTATATCATCGATTGTTTTTACAGCAGAATTATTATCAGAAATTAATACAAACTAGATCTGGGTCATAGCAATTAATCGTATGCTAGATTTCCACGATTAACAGATTAACCGCACATAATTATTTTAGTCATTGCCAATGTGCCATCAACCGTTTAAGAATGTTTTATACGATGATTTGCTAATTTGTATGTTACGGGCCAATGATGTGCACTCGGCTTTAATATTTAATGATAACCGTGATGAAATGTTTAGACTTGGAGCATTTTAGAACAACATGTAGTTAGGTTTCTGTGAAATAAAGTAGTACAAAACATACTACTTGTTAATGGTATTGTTGAAATCATTCATTATTGATGACCAACTAATAATTCCACATTGCATCTGTTCTATGTTTTATTTGGAAGTATTCCTCTAATATTAAAACATAACTGAAATCAGATATCGTCTCTCTTTCTTGACGTTCTTCCCTCAAACTGAACCACTGGAATTGAGAGTAATACTTACTGAACGCTTTTTGTGCGCCTGCTTCATTGTCTCCCGTCTTGTTTCCTGGAGCTGAGAAACAAAAAGAAAGAAAATATGCAGAGATGAGAAAAAAATTAAGTATAATAATTCAGACTAAACCCATGAAATGAGTATTATTCACCAGTTCCAAAGTTGCCACCCCCCCCCTTCCCCTTATGGACCAGTTGTCCAATTTTATTCCATCTTGCTCGGCTACATAGATTAGCAGCCTGCTGTCAATTAAAAACAGTAAAAAAAAATGTCTGAACGGTATCTTCTACGGTCACCGTTGCCAGTGTAGTGGTGACGCGCCAGCATCGCGTCGGTTCACATCGTGGTGGTGTTAGGTTATTATCGACCCTTCTAAAACTATTCTTCTTGCTCCAATTAAAGTCAACATATCGTAAAGGCATGCATAGCTATTTCTTATACGTCAGGTAGTATGGGGGATAAAAATTAAAAACTGCGATAAATGGGGTTTATAATACAATTTATTACCGCAAATATGTGACGCAGCAGTTGCTGGGAAGTAATATTTTAATGAGACTGCCAAGAACATTTAATCCTTGTTAGTTGTTTTGAACAAAAGTTCGTAGAAAATCATTATGTGGAATATCAATGCCCCTTTGGGGTATTACCTTATTTATAACGAATCTACGATACATTTATTGTATACTAGTAGTAATAAACGACAATCATCATCATCATCATAATGATTATGATAATAAAGACTTACCTGTTGTTGGTTTTGAAATGTAATCGGTATAATTTGTAACGTCATTAACTCTCTCTTCCACTGCCATTGTTGTCGTCTTTGTGCTCTCACCAGACGTCATTTCTTCGGTCGACTGCCTTTCCGAAGTCATTCCCTTGGTCATAGATTCCGATGTCGACGATGACGGTTCATCAGAGGGCATCGTCGTCTTCGGTGTCGTGACAACTGGAACCCTGATTTCCTCCGTGGTCGTTCGCTCTTCCGTCAGCATCATCTTGCTGCTTTCTGCGGTGGTCGTTTCACGCGCAGTGGTTCTTCGTTCCGTCGTCGTTGGCGTCGTCGTTCTCACCGGTTCTTGCGTTGTCGTGGTTTTCATTGTCGTAGTCGTCTCTCTCATCGTTGTAGGGGGTGTAGTAGTCATTCTTGTGGTGGTTGGTTCGGTGGTTGGTGCAGGCGGGCTGGTCATTTTGATCACTGTAAAAAATAATATTTCGTTTTCAGGTCGTTACAAAACATGAGTATATTTCCGCGGACGATGTCGGAGGAATGAATGGATTCAAGCTCCGTGGAAAATGAGGGTAATAACAATAAAGACGATGATAGTTAAAGAAATGCAACGACCCCGGCTTGTAACGTACATGTAGCGCCTATAAATACATGTATTCTACACAACGTTAGAACCCCTCCCTTAAAAAAATAAATACACAGAACAATAATTTGTTCTTAAGACAAATTATGTTCCAAGATTTTTTTTCTCTTTTTCCCCTTTCTTTTCAAGTAATGGTACTGAAAATTGTATAGATTATCTTTGATAAGCTGATCAAATTTCTGGTTGCTCATTGGAATTGATTGATACATTTTTGCACCCCCCCCCTCCGATAAATAAACAAAATATTGCAATAATTGCACATCCAAAGTTCAAATAC
Source organism: Lytechinus variegatus (assembly GCF_018143015.1). Lineage (NCBI taxonomy): Eukaryota > Metazoa > Echinodermata > Echinoidea > Temnopleuroida > Toxopneustidae > Lytechinus > Lytechinus variegatus. The sequence goes on from NC_054756.1 coordinate 22,234,743, forward strand.
CCCCCCCCCCCCCTCTCCCCTCCGCTGCCTCACTAGTGTCCCGTTGTATAAAATCCATTTGATGAGGTCATTATGCAATGGAAACTCCCGGGACAACAATGCGCAACTGCCAATCAAACTGAAGGGCTCTACATGTATATGAATTTCCCAGTTAATTTCCAGTAAATGGTATATTTTAAGCAACGAGATTTACTTACAGGCACAGTAAGGAAGAGGGGTACTCCACGTGACCCCCATACCAGGTCCTCCGGGGGCGAGAACACATTGAATGGCGTCTATCCCGAGAAGCTCGTAACCGGGCATGCATGCAAACCTTACGATGTCTCCAAACATGAAGCGAGAGTCGAGCTGAACACCGTTCTCCGGGGTTCCCGGGTTTTCGCATTCTCCCATATTCACTAAACAAGGACAAAAATGGTCAGATTACCCGACTTCTAAGAGATATGACTGCTTGTTAGTTAGGAAATCAAAGAGCCGACGACAGCCCAATGTCCCCGTCAAAAAGGAGAGGGCTCCATCAAACTTTAAAAAAAACTCCTACGCGTCGAGTAACTACATGTATACTATCCTCGAGGGCTGTACATTCTGTGAACATGGTGAATATCTCATGAAACAAAAAGTCGCTGACTTTCACTGATAACTGTTATAAGCTACTAAAATCCTTGTATCTGATTGGCCCATATCAAATAAGCCTGTCTGACAAGATGTTTCATGAAACATTCATATTAAAGACATATCATAGGCGAATGAAAAAATTGTGTTTGTCGTGATTAAACAGCATTATAGTTTCAAGAGCGACGTTGTTTCTCATACACAGAAACTATCATTGGCAAAGGTAAACTGTTGTTGTTGTGAATTTAAAGAGATTGTTACAATAATAAAATTAAATTCAGGTAATTCATTTTCCTCATTCAATGTTCATATCCATACCCCTACTTTGCCCATTGCTGTAAAAGTGGAAATTTTCGCGTGTTTCGCGGCAAGATCGGCGAGCTCAAATTTAAAAACCCGCGAATATGTTTTGAAGCCGCCAAGCGCGAAAAATTAATCCCGCGAAAATAACAGCGTTTACAGTGTTCCAACGGGTGACATGACACTTGTTCGGTGACAATTGCTCCGGGCTATCATAATATTTCGTCTAAGATATAGGGTAAGGGTTGTAATGGGGTTTTCTGTTAGGGTCAGGGTTAGGGTTTAGGAAAGGGTATAGTGTAAATCCGGGGTTAAAGTTGGTCATTCCAATAATGTGTGGATTTAGTTTGCTGCGGAGCGATTGTCGCCGGAGCAAATGTCATGGGACCGTTGCAACATATTTCATTTATTTACCATCGAAGACGGAGAGTTTGTCCGTGTCTGTTCGGTTCCCTCCACAGACCTGCCCGAAATCACCGGGACACGGTGTCTGGCACTGCGCGTCAGAAAGCTTGGTATGGTCTCCAATCTCAGATTCTACTAAACCACAATAACACTCCTATTATATGTCAAAGAAAATGGGATTGATCTTATTTTAGTGATTAAATTATACACAAGGATCCTGGTATTTTTCAATTGCCCCAAATCACCTTATTTTATTTTCCCTTATATTCCGCACGTTTTATTCATTTTGTATTTACGAATGGCGATATGGAATACTGAATAGATGCTTGTGAAACCCAAAAAGGAATTACATTTCAAGAAACTGGACGGAAGAAGAATTAAAATAAAATTGACTTATAAATAAAGGAAGCCACATATTGTCCCTTAGATAAGAACTTTATGCAGCGGGTAATAATTTCATCCACCATGCATGCACAGACCAGATCGGTAATTTTTTTTATTCGATATCAATTTTTGAATGTTAAAGATCAGTTCATTCTGACAAAATCCATATCCGTATGTATTGTTGTGAAAACCGAACTTGTATTGTTGTGAAAACTGATATCATGGCAATTGTGTATGATATGAATGGTCATAGAGGAAAGTAGCATATTAAAGCAGGGAGATAATAATGTTATACCAAAGCAGCTAGCTAATCAGTATTCTAAGAGACATAGAAATGAATCTACAACCAACCCCAAAAAACGGGAAAATGCTTCATGGTCATTATGACCCCCTCCACATGACTTTCTTAAGGTTTTTAGAAATAACTTTTTTCTATGACTAAACTTCATCAGTCAACTTGTGAGTAAAATGCGTAAACTCGAAACTCACATTTCCATTTTTCAGACCATATAATCGGTAATGCCGGAACATACAGAACTGCCGGCATCGGTCCACTGTCATGTCGGGCTCGACAATGACGTTGTCGACGAGCGTCGATGTCAGGGCTCCAAATGTATCTTGAAAACATCCAAGGTAGCCCGGTTCTTCAATGAAATGAAAACAAATCGCATAAACGTAGGGTTAGGGTTACATACCATCGAAAAGAGCAGGCGTCAAAAAATATATCATTGCATGTTAAATAAAGGGAAAATGTACTTGGTTACTCATACTGGGTTCAGAAAATTTGTATAGCCTAAAACTCATCTTAGACAAATAAATGTTGTATTAAAAAATGTCACCCAGATGATAATAAAAAATTAAATAAATGTGTAAATTACAAACCATTGTGGCTTATCCTGGTAAACTTAATTTTACCCTTTTAGCAAAACAAATGAAAATTTCGATTTTTAAGGAAAATCGTTTCCATTTTGCATGTATGGATTCAGTAAGGTGAGAAAAATACTTAATTAAGTTATTACATTGATGGTAGACAAAATGATGGTTGACGAAATAATGGTTAACTAGAAATGACTGAGACGATGATGAATGAATGGATTAGATAATGGTGGACGAGGAGATGGTTGATGACTTGATGGTTGACGAGATAAAGGCAGATAAGATGGTGGGTGACGAGATGAGTTACTAGTTGATGAAGTTAGGCTTGACAAAATATTAGTTGACGATATGATGGTTGACGACAAGATGATAGATGATAAGATAATGGTTGACGAGGAGATGGTTGGCAACATGATGGAAGAAGAGGTGATGGTTGATGTGGTGATGTTTGATGATATGATGGTTGACGATATGGTGGATGACGTGATGACGGTTGACGATGTTAAAGTTGACGAGATTATAGTTGACGACATAATGGTGATGAGATGATGGTTTGCGAGATGATGGTTAACTTGACAGTGGTTGATGAGATAATGGCTGACGAGATTACTGTTGGCCAGACGAGGTGATTGCTAAAGATATAATTGTTCGACGAGAAAGTTATTAACGATGTGATGGTTAATTGGATGATGGTTAATGAGATGATGAGATGAAGTTTGTAATATGATACTTTGAAAAATGGTGGTTGACGAGATTGCTAATAAGATGAAATGTTGGTTTACAAGATGATGGATAACGATATGATGGTTGACGAGGTGATGATTGACGAGTGAGTGGCTGACGAGTTGATGGTTGACGAGGTGATGGTTGACGAGTGAGTGGTTGACGATGTGATGGTTGACGAGTGAGTGGTTGACGAGTTTATGGTTGACGAGATGATTGTTGACGAGTTGAGGGTTGATGAGCTGATGATTGAGATGACGGTTGGCAGAATGATGGTAGACGAAATGCCTTTTTATATGATGGATAATGATAGAATGATTGATGAGACGATTATGAGCGGAATGGTGGTTGACAAGTCAACGGTTGACGAGATAGTGGGTGACGACTCAGTGGATGTAGTGGCTGACGAGATAGTGGTTGACGAGATAATGGATGACGAGATAGTGCTTTAAGACTTAGTGGTTGACGAAATAATGGTTGACGAGATAGTGGTTGACGACTCAGTGGCTGACAAGATACTGGTAGACAAGATGATGCTTTAAGACTTAGTGGTTGACGAAATAATGGATGACGAGATAGTGGTTGACGACTCAGTGGTTGACGAAATAATGGTTGACGAGATAGTGGTTGACGACTCAGTGGCTGACAAGATACTGGTAGACAAGATGATGCTTTAAGACTTAGTGGTTGACGAAATAATGGATGACGAGATAGTGGTTGACGACTCAGTGGTTGACGAGATAGTGGTTGACGACTCAGTGGTTGACGAGATAGTAGTTGACGACCTAGTGGTTGACGAGATAGTGGTTGACGACTTAGTGGTTGACGAGATAGTGGTTGACGAGATAGTGTTTGACGACTTAGTGGTTGACGAGATAGTGGTTGACGACTCAGTGGTTGACGAGATAGTAGTTGACGACCTAGTGGTTGACGAGATAGTGGTTGACGAGATAGTGGTTGACGATGTAGTGGTTGACGAGATAGAGGTTGACGAGATAGTGTTTGACGATTTAGTGTCTGACGAGATAGTCGTAGACGAGATGATGCTTGGAGACTTAGTGGTTGACGAGATAATGGTTGACAATATGTTGGTTGACAGGGTGGTGAATGACGAGATGATGGTAGGTGAGACTGTGGAATTTTGGTTGACGAAATGATTAAAGAGGCGGTTGAAGACATGACGGTTGACTAGTCGAAGGTTGATGAGATGATTATTAATGAAGACGACGCTTGGCAAAATGACGGTAGACGAGATGCTTGAGTAGATAATGGATGATGATATGGTGAATAATTAGACGATTGCTGCCAGAATGGTGGGTGACGAGATTGTTGACAAGATAAAATTTCATGTAATGTTAGTTACAAAATGATGGTTGATGAGATGACTGTCGGAAGATTGGTGTTGACGACATAGTGGTTGGCGAGATAATGGTTGACGACATAGGGGTTGATGGGAGATGATGGTTGATAACATGATGGTTGACGAGATTGTGGTTGAGGAGTTGGTTGTTTACGACATAGTGGCTGACGAGATGATGGTCGATGAGAGAATGCTTTCACGGGATGACGGTTGGCAGAATGATGGTACACAGGATTGTTGATTAGATTATGGTTGGTGATATGATGATTATTGAGATTATTGTTGGTAGAATGGTGGTTGGCGAAACCGTCGATCAGATGATGGTTAGTAAAATGATGGCTAACGGAATGATGGTTGACGAGATAATGGTATTCCAGATGCTGGCTGACGATTTAGGGATAGACGAGATCATGGTTGATGAGATGAAGATTAATGATATAGTGGTTAGCAGGATAATGGCTGACAGGTTTGTTAATAAGATGTTGACCGGTGAGATGATACTTAATGAGATAATTTCTGGCGAAATGGTGGTTGACGAGATTTTTGATAAGATAATGGTTAATAAAACGATGGTTGACGATATGACGGATCAAAAACTTATGCTTGACGAGATGATGAATGATGAGACGGTTGTTGTCGAAGCCGATTGTTGAGAAATAATGGTTGGAATATCTGTGGTTGACAGAATGGTTGTTGTGCACTACTTTATCATCTTACCGTGACACTTGACTCCTGTGAACTGGTAGCATGGATATGTAGGATGGTAGTTAATGCAATCATATAAAGCGTTTTCGGCTGCAACAGAAAATAAAAATTGAAATTTAAGACCCCGAAAATATGCCAATGGCTGTGTTCGGAGAGGAACTGGTAACAAAATATCCCCTCCTTTTTTGTATGGGTCAGGAGAAGAGATGAGGGGAAAAATCAAGACAAAAATACGTAAAATGGAATCAAGACATATCTTAATGAGCAAATAATACAGTATGTTTATATTTCGTTGGACACTGCCCAAATTGCAATTTCATACGATAACTAGGCATACATTCCTGTGCGTCGTGTGGACTTACAGCCGGAGTTCTATAAGTAATTATATGCACCCCCCCCCCCCCCCTCCCTCATCAATTTTGAATGGAAATGTTTCATGTTGACAACTTCAAGTAAACCCTGAGGTGCAATATCTTTATCACATTATTGTGCGTTTATGTGTGTTTGGTTTGGTTTAATTATGAATACTTTATATTGTTATTATCTCCAAAAGGTAACTGCCTTATAAGCAGGACTTAATTCGAGAACAGAACATGAATAAATGCAGCGATATTACCTTTTTTGAAATATTATGAACATTGCGAAAAAAAAAGAGAAAAAAGTGAAATCACAACTTACTCCCAGAGCATCTCCACTGGCGGGAGAGCAGAAGCGAACCTCCAGCTTGCATCACGTTCGGGTATCCCGCGATGGCTCCCGGGAATCCTAGCTGCCTGCAGACGACTATGGCTTCGTTTATCCCCCATTCTTTGTCGCAGGTACCGAACCAGCCCTTGCTCCCGAGATATATCTCCACTATACCGTCGCTCCTGGGAGGCGACATGGGGTTACCCCATAGTCGCACATCTGTGTGATCAGGAAAAGGTGATATTCATGAGAGGGAGGATGCAACCATTGTGTTAAATGCTTGAAATAACAGGGGACCGTTGAATGAAAGTTGTCAGCAATGACAAGTTGTCTTTCTTCGACAGTTACCACAGTAACAGTCAGAGGCCGGTGCCTTTCAGAAAATCGTGACCAAGAATTTCACTTAAGTTGTCAGCACTGACAATTTAGTCAGTGCTAACAACTTTCGTGAAACACTCCCCTGGTCACGTTCGTGGATATTTTTCATTATAGAGAGTTTTCGCTATCACTACGTAGCCGCTCCTTACAACGCTCCAATTCCTTTGGAAATCCAAGTCAAATCACAAAAAATAGAGAGCTGAGAGGCTTTTGTCGAAAATTGGTAAACCGAGACAACAGATCCCGACCGGACGAATAACTGCAATAAATGTCATTGTCCAGAATCACGAGATAACGCAGCAGTTCCGGTCCACCAACTTTCGACAAAAGCCTCTCGATCAGATCTCCATTGTCATTTGACTCCTTGGTTGTACAGAATAGAAATCGATGTGTACTAGGATCATCTGAATGAAGAGCGATATCTGGTAGCAGCGAAGGGCTAGGGGGTTGGGTCAATGGGATATCAAATCTCCCATATGTAGTAAACGAAGAGGAGGACTCGAATTTTGGGTAAAAAAGGAGGTAAACAAATTTGAAATTAAAAAAATGCGTCATGTAAGGCTATGTTATTCCTGTTATTCAAATAAAATAGAGAAAGGG